>NW_027513223.1:1730000-1987903 GCF_048772815.1 Callospermophilus lateralis
CTAGTACTGAAAACTAACTTCAGTGAGTGGTGCATACAATCCTAATATTTCTACAGTAACTGACCCAGTTTAACATCAATGCAACTAGATTCCTCTTGGATATGATGTCTATGTTGAAGTTCATTTTATTCAACACTGGTACATTACTATTTGTTCAGTTTATACACATCATAGGATATATATTTCATCAACAACTTCAATAATTTATAGGATTTTGATTCACTTTCAATCATTTCCTGATTCAGAACACATGTATTCCTCCAGGTTACTTGATTGTTTTTTCATGAGACTTCTTTCCAAACGCTTTTTTTTTCGATTTCCATAATCATTTTGAAGAAAAACTGACACACTCTTCATGATAAACCATAACCCTAATATTACCATTAGATGTATTTCTGTTTGGAATGAATGATTGCATATAAATATACGATTTTCTGTTTATTTTCAGATATCAATTCAATCGAATATTTAAAGTTGGAACAAGTTATAATATTTAATCACAGTATCGTCTATTCATAAATTATCTCTATGTTCATAGACACAGAGTAAATCTATTTGTAACCCCAATACTATTTTTTTTTATCTTCAAAATGTTGCTCCCAGAAATGGTGGAAGAAATACTCATGTCACCTAATCTACATATACATTTTATCACAGTAATATTCTGGACACAAAAAGAAGAGGTCACACTTATGATTATATCAAAGCCTAAATGAAAAGTGAGCATAGATTACTGAAAACATTCATGTCCAGTGTGCCTAATGCTCTCAATATCAATCCTATTGGTGACTACATATTTGTTTCTTCTTAAGACTATATTTTGAACCTCAACCCTGTTGCAAATGTCTAATCCTATCACTCAATTTATACTTTGCCTGATTTCCTAATGTCTCTATTGATGTCTGCTTACCTAAATATTTTCCCCAGTTCACCATTTTGACTGACCCTTCACGTGTGCTGACATTTACAATCACTCTCTACCCGATACACTATTGCTAAAGAACTTTTGGTCCAAATTCTGTACTCAGTCTTCTTCTGAAACTTATCGAATATCTTCCTAATCCTACCGACTATCCCTGTTCTAGTGGATGTTCACTTCTACATTCAATCATCCAAGGTACAAGGTCCTATGCCATTGATTATCGATTTATCTGAAACACCTGTTCAGAACGTATATCAAAGCTAAGTATCCCAATCAATAGCGCAATGCCCTTCTGGGCTTCAAATCTTACCTAGATTTTTGTTTTCATACTTATATTTCACCTATATATTCTTATAAATATCACAGGTTCCCAATACCATTATTCATCAATTAGAATAATTCCTAACCCAAATCAAACCTGTTATTAACCCTAACCATACACTGTTCCCTCAATCTAACTTTACAGAAGAGCAGGGACCAAGTTGGTCTTACAATACAGGAATGTAGAGAATCTTCCACCTGTTGTAAAACTCAAAGGTCCATGAAGAAGTGATCCCTGGAGAAGATGTAGGCAGCCATGAAGGACCTGAGAGAGCAAACGTCATCTTCCATTGCAAACAACCTGGTCAGGATGAAGGGTTGTGTCTGAATCAGCCTCTCTGTTCATAATGTAGAGAAGATGGACACAAACAGTCCTGTTTGGAGACCTGTTCCTGGGTGCCTATGGTTCATATACCATTCTAACTTGTGAAAGTGTCACAGGAAGTAGGAGAAGCCTCGATCTCATGGGAGCCTTGGAAGCAACTGTTAGGACAAAGTGGTTGCCAAAGCAGTGACCTCATTCAGTTCCTGAAGGAAGTGACCTCACCTCACTTCCTTGGTCATGGAACTCTCGGTACTTGGGATCCAGGAAGCAAGGTACCAAGAGCCTGTCCCAGTCCCAGTCCCAGTGGGCTCACTTGTTTGGATTTACCAAGGACAGAGTCAGTCTTTCATGGTACCTACAGATATGAGGATGGCCAACTGCCAGGAAAACTCAGAAGAGGGGCCTTTCCTGAGAAAGCAGATAGTGGCTCACCGCTGGCTCCTGACAAGTTCACAGAGTTGGTGTTTTCCGGGGAACATAAGTTGGCCCACCAGTCAGAAGACACTCTGGATAGTCACAGACATACTTTGTAGGAGGTGGTGCCTCTGTGGTTGTCGGTGTGGGTTTGTGGTTTTTGTCTCATGTTCTGAGAATAGGTAGGAAAGGCGGTTTGTTTGGTTTGGAGTGAACTGTTTATAGTAAGTCGTTTGGCAAGCAAGTGTTTCTATGTCTGTGTATCCCACTATGTGCATGGTTTTAGATATTAGAAAACTGAATGCATCAATTGTTGTCTCCTGTCTAGCAGAAAGCTTCCCAGCATTCATCCTGCCGAATTTATGAATGGATTTCAGCTTGCCTGATCGATGGGCAACATGTGGTATCTTCCAAAATTCCTGCATTCTTCATGAATTCTGGCTACTCTCCAGAATAGGCTCATGGATTTGTGTCCAAGATATGTAGCAGTTCCAAGCCCTGTGACATGGCCATGTACTGGATAGCTAAAGGGAATGTCGAGCATCTCAGAAAACTCAGATATAAGTGTGACCATGATAGTCTCAGTGGAGAAACCCTGCTTTGGGCCTTTTGCTTACCTATTGTTCTGTTGCCCTGAATGTCAGGAAGGTCTTTGCCTCAAGACATCCGTTTGTGAAGCCTGAAGAAAACAGGTTCAAATGGAAATGAATGGACATCACCTGTGGATCTTTGCTTAATTCCTTTGAAAATGGAAGTGTCTGAATCAGCCTCTTGGCCCTGTGTGAGGCCGTGGCTTAGATTCTCAACCCCTGAAGAATCTAAAGAAACATCACATGTGTGCATCCAAAACAAAAATGGCCAAAAGTGCAGTTATTGTGGATGAAGTCTCTCCCCATTCTCTGTGAGGTTCCTGACCTCCATCAAGTTAGAATAGGGATCCTTTGGGCCAAATAATTTCTTCAAAGCCCTAAATTGCTTGAGTTTTCCCGTGACTACAATTCACATAAAGAATCCAAACTGCACAGTCAATACGCCTCAAATTGGAGAAGCAGAGAAGTATTAACAGCAGGCCTATTTGAACACTCCTGGTTCACAGGAATGGTGTCCAGGCCACCCTGAATTTAGGCAAATTAGGGGCAAGTGAGATTATTTAGGAGACTGTCTTGGGCTTCGCCCCTCCTGGAAACTTCCAGCGATAGGTTATGATGAGTGTCTATATAAAAGAACATGAGGGCCATGTGGGATTGTTTTGGTTTTAATTGTGGTTGTTAGTGTGGTGATTGGAAGAGATGACTGGGTCCACCTTGACATGAACTCTGGTGTTTTTCCCCTTAGAGACTGAGTTCTGGAACTGACCTCAGAAAAGTATTGCCATTAATTGTGTTGGGATTTTAGGAGGCCATGCATGAGAGTCGCCCTTGTAAACTGAGATCAAGGCCCAGGGTGGCTTTCAACAGAGCACTGGGAATCACAGCCAAGATATCACATAATTTTCTTCTGAAAGACTTGGCAGCCGTAGTTGAGAGTCAAAAGTCACATGGACCTCACATTGTTGAACTCAATGGGCCTGGCTTCATTTGACCTTTTGGCCATTCTTTGGGAAGCATTGCCTGTGAGATTTCTCCAGAGCTTTCATTGAAATGAGCTTCGTCAACATTAATGGTTCTGGAATGAACTGAAACTCACAGTGCCTCCACCTTCATTGTTGAAATATGGCTAGAAAAATACCATGAAATTTTTGAAATTTCCATGACCAGCTGGCACAGGAGAACCTTTGGATTTCCTGTTGCTGATCATGAGTATAACAGACACTGCCTTGATTGACTGGTTTTAATGAAAATTGTGTAAAACAGAGATGCCAATAAGTTGGACCCTGATGATTAGTGGGCCTAGAGCAGTGGTAGGCAGGTGTGTGATAAAACATCTGTGGTGGGGCCATGTGGATCTGCCATTGGCTTCCAAACGGCTTGTGACTGACATGATGCAGCCAGCAGTCCCTTCTAAGTAAAGGCATCTTGTTATTTGGAGAGGTTTCAGGGCAATGTTCAGAATCGATTTGCTATGGTAAATGGGGCAAGCTATGTGGTATAGAAGCATGGTTGGTGCATTCTCCTGCAGAAATTGAAATACCACACGTGACAGAACTCCCTCCTGCACTGTGTCCCAGTTGAACTCCGTGTATTTCATGAAGAAAATACCAAACTCCCATCATAGCAGCAAGAAACACCATGAAAATTGGAGGATGAACAAATGGCTTCACAGTCCACACAGGGAGACACTTAGAACCCAGTGGCCACAGTTTACCTACAAAGATCAAATTCAGGACTGCTGCCTCATGTTTATTGGAAAATAAGAAACTATGTTTTACAGGTCACATAGGTGCAGATCCAGCTTTGATGATCTCACTACAAAGGAAGCTAAAGCTCCTGATAACAACATATGTTTCAAGTGCCCAAACTCAGAGGCAATTTCTCAAGAAGTCTTTAGGCCAGCAGAGCTCCATGTTTGTGGAGTGTTTACCCTGTCCCTTACTTTTGGAAACTCCTCTACCACCTCCAAGGTAGTGAACTCCTTAGCATATTCCATTCCAGATAAGTATTCACTGATTTTCTAACTCTTCTCCTCTAATTATGTCTTACTTGGGGCGAAGATAATGTCAAGCCATTGTTCTGGAAGAGTGGGAAGATTTTGTGTAGCACATATTTGCATACACATTGGATTCATTTTCCAATTTTCCATTCGAAATACTGAATCCCTGACTCTAACCCCTACCCTACTAGACTCTGACTACTAATCGTAATATGATAGAGAATAAAAACTCAAACAGAATAGAAATAAAAGCAGTTCAGAGGAGGCATGGTGTATAGTTGGAATTGCCTTTTGCATTATATAGGTTAGAAGTTATAAATCTAGTCAATTTTTTGTTGAAATAGTTCTCCGTGTGTTTTGAAAGTTAACAAATATGTAAATTCCTGTCTCCCTTTCTCTGTAGCCTATTCAGCACATGTAATTTTATATGCACATATAGAATCGTACCTGGTATCACACGTACATTTTTGTGAGGTGACTGACTTGGCAAATACAAATTTTGAGAAGAGATCACTCCTCCTAAATGCTGTTGGAAGTGAAAATTCAACCTATGGGTAAGCCTCCTAGTTGAACAACATTATACATAAATCCATGTTATGTATATGAATATTTTTGGGTCTGTGGATGATATGTATTTCATGATGAATTTCAATTGACATATATATTGCTAGTTTTTAATGTCTGTGTGTGTGTGTATATATATATATATATATATATATATATATATATATATATATATATACTCTCCGGATTTTTCAAAAGATGAAATATTTGTGTCTTATTATGCACTCCCTAAATTCATTCATATTCATGTATGTGGATTTATAATCCACTTTTTAAAAAATTATTCTCAGAAATATCCATCCACCTGAAATACATATTTTTTCCTAGTACTGAAACAGTTTTCAGTAAATGGTGCATCCATATCCTAATATTTCGGCATTGCAAGATGACTGTGAAGACAGTGTATCACACCCAGTGTACCCTGCCACTGCGCAGGTGAATAACGAGTTAGAACGATGAAAAACTATCTTGTTAGGATCTTACAGGAAAATGGGTGTTTACCTAAATCTAGAAGAATGATTTCCACCACCGAGGTCCGGTAATTTAGTCTCAAACACAAGCCACTTGTGCAACCGGAGATTCATTCTGATTGATCCGCGTGACCTGCCCCGTGTCTACAAATGGTGAGGCACCACCGAGAAGCGACCAGCAAGCAGGGAGAAACGTTGCTGCAGATTCTGTGGAATCCTGCTGGCTGAGCATCCACTGAGCCCCCAGCTGAATTTGGGATTTCAGACGGGAAAGTTAGCAGTACATTTCTATCCCCCAAAGTGGAAACTCCACAAAGGAAACCAGCAGCCACCATCTTGGAGAGCTGAAGTAACCACCACCACTCCCAGACAGATTGCAACAATAAAACAGGTGTGTGTTTCTCAGCTCATCTCACATACAGAGGAAAATTCGCATAAAATCTCTCCTAGGCTTTTGGGGGAGGGATAATCAGAGCAAGTCTGCATAAAGACTGGGGGAAAACTAGAGGCACCTGACCTTCATCTCCCCTTCCCATCAGTGGCAAAAATGAAACTTGTCAAGCCAGTGCGGGGCGAGGGGCAAGCGGAAAATATTAAAACAATAGAGTTCCAGGGTTCACAATAGACACCCTCCCCACCCAACAAACGGCAGACCCGGAGAACAGTTTGAGCTGCCGAGAAGCATCACTCAGGAGAAATCTCGTCTATCAGGAGAAATCAGGACTAGCAGGATAAACCAGGGGACTAGAGGCCAGGCCCTCCTGACTGGGTGGCTGGAGAACGCCAGACCGCTGCCAGTGTGACTGGGCAACTGGAGACCATCTTCCTGCCGGCACCAGCCCACCTGCTGATGGCATGTCTTGATGGCTGGAGAACGCGCGCCTGCCGACGACCGAACGCGCAACTGTGTGGCTAGAGATCACCCACCCGCTGGCGACAGCCCATCCGCTGCCCGCGCTACTGGGTGGCTGGAGACTGCCGGCATGCCAGCGACCGGGAGCTGAAACCAACAAGAGACAATCCAGTCCACCCCCCCAATTCGGACACTCCGGCAAGGAGCCTGGGGCCCACCACAGCAGAGAGGTGACATCACTGGAGCTCGGCTGTCAGAATTCCTTAACAGCGAAATCCACTTAAGCAGGCATATTCTAGCAACACAAAGGAGAGAAAACAGAGATATATAAACCCATAACAAATCTATAGAAGAGAGCAGAAACACAGCAATCAAATAGAGCCAGAAAATAACGTGAACATCATGAAAAAACAAGGGGAAAAAAAGGTGTAGAAACAATGAAGGACAACTTAATACTACAGGAGAACCTAGAAGCATCAGAAACAGGGATAGGGAAAAAACTTAAGTCGTACCTAACTCAGATGGAAAGGAATAATAGAGAAGACATGAGGCAGCAAGTCCAAGAAATAAAAGTATATTTTGAAAATGAATTAAACAACCAAATTCAAATGGCAAAGAACAAGGTTTACCAGGAGATAGAGATCTTTTAAAAAATCATACAGTAATTCTAGAAATGCAGGAAACTATAAACCAAATTAAAAACTCAAACAAGAATATTTCAAATAGACTAGATCAAGTAGAAGTCAGAACATCAGATAATGAAGACAAAGTTTGTCAACTTGAAAATAATATAGTCAACACAGAAAACATGCTTAAATCCCATGAGCAACTATTCAAGAGATATGGGATGTCATATAAAAACCAAAATTGGGAGTCATCGGGATAGAAGAAGGCATAGAGATTCAAACCAAATGAATGGACAACATATTAAATGAAATAATTCTAGAAAACATCCCAGAGATGAAAGATGGAATGGATTGCCATATCCTGGAAGCCTACAGGACCTCAAACATTCAAAACCATAATAGACAAACTCCAAGACATATAATTATGAAGATAGCCAACATACAGAACAAGGAGAGAATATTAAAAGCTACGAGAGAAAGTAGGCAGATAACATTCAGGGGTAAACCAATTAGGTTAACAATTGATTTTTCATCACAGACTTTGAAAGCGAGAAGATCTTTGAACAATGTATTTCAAACACTGAAAAATAATGGATTCCAACCAAGAATACTGTATCCAACAAAATTAAGCTTCAGATTTGACAATGAAATTAAGTCTTTCTTGATAAACAAAAGCTAAAATAATTCGCAGACAGAACACCAGCACTGCAAAGCATTTTGAGCAAAATACTACAAGAAGAGGAATTGAAAAATAGTGCTCAAAACTAACAGCGGGAGGTATCTCAATAAAGGGGTAAGAAAATAACCAAAAAGTAAAAACTACCCAAATTAAAATAAATAAATAAATAAACATGACTGGAAGTATAAATCATATTTCAATTGTAACCTTAAATGTTAAAAATCTAAACTCACCAATCAAGAGACATAGGCTAGTAACCTGGATCAAAAAAATAAATCCAACAATATGCTGCCTTCAGGAGACTCTTTTGATAGGTAAAGACATACAGAGGCTGAAAGTGAAAGGTTGGGAAAAATCATACCACTCACGTGGCCCTCGGAAGCAAGCAGGAGTGGCCATACTCATATCATATAAAATCAACTTCAAACCTACGTTAATCAAAAGGGATAAAGTAGGACACTATATATTGTTAAAAGGAACCATCCACCAACAAGACATAACAATTATCAATTGGTATGCACCAAACAATTGAGCTGCAACGCTCATAACACAAACTCGCCTCAAGTTCAAGAGTCAAATAGACTACAACACAATAATTATGGGTGACTTCAACACACCGCTCTCGCCATTAGACAGATCCTCTATAAAAAACTGAATAAAGAAACTATAGAATTCAACAGCACAATCAATAACCTTGACTTAACCGACATATATAGAATATATCAACCATCATCAAGTGGATACACTTTATTCTCAGCAGCACATGGATCCTACTCCAAGTTAGACCATATATTATGCCATTGGGCAACTCTTAGTAAATATAAAGGCGTGGAGATAATACGATGCACCATATCTGATCATAATGGAATGAAACTGGAAATCAATGAGAATAGAAGGAAGGAAAAATCCTACATCACATGTAAAATGAACAATATTCTACTGAATGATCAATGGGTTACAGGAGACATAAAGGAGGAGATAAAAAAATTCTTAGAATCAAATGACAATACAGACACAACATACTGGAATCTATGGGACACAAAGAAGGCAGTTTTAAGAGGGAAATTCATTTCTTGGAGTTCTTTCCTCAAAAAAAGAATAAAACAACAAATAAATAAACTCACAGTACACATCAAACCCTAGAAAAGGAAGAGCAAAACAATAGCAAATGTAGTAGAAGACAAGAAATAATTAAAATTAGAGCAGAAATCAACGAAACTGAAACAAAAAAAAAAACATTGAAAAAATTTATAAAACTAAAAGTTGATTCTTTGAAAAAATAAATAAGATTTACAGGCCCTTAGCCATGCTAAGGATGAGAAGAAGAGAGGGAACTCAAATTACTAACATACGGAATGAAAAAGGCAATATCACAACAGACAGTACACAAATACAGAAGATAATTAGAAAGTATTTTGAAATCCTATATTCCAATAAAATAGAAGATAGTTATAATATCGATAAATTTCTTAAGTCATACGATCTGCCCATATTCAGTCAGGAAGACACACACAATTTTAACAGACCAAAAGCAAAGAAAGAAATGGAAGAAGCCATCAAAAGACTACCAATCAAAAAAAGCCCTGTACCTGATGGGTATACAGCGGAGTTCAACAAAACCTTCGAAGAAGAATTAATACCAATACTATTCAAGCTATATCAAGAAATGGAATAATAAGGAGCTCTTCCAAATTCATTCTCGGAGTCCAAAATCACCCTGATCCCAAAACCAGAAAAAGACACTTCAAAAAAGAAAACTACAGACCAATATCTCTAATGAAGTTGGATGCAAAAATTCTCAATAAAATCCGTGTGAATTGAATACAAAAACATATCAAAATAGTTGTGCACCATGATCAAGTAGGATTCATCCCTGGAATGCAAGGCTGGTTCAATATACGGAAATCAATAAATGCTATTCACCACATCAATAGACTTGAGGACAAGAACCATATGATCATCTCGATAGATGTAGTAAAACATTCAACAAAGTTCAGCATCCCTTTATGTTCAAAACACTAGAAAAACTAGGGATAACAGGAACTTACCTCAACATTGTAAAAGCAATATATGCTAAACCTCAGGCTAGTATCATCCTAAATGGAGAAAACTGAAGGCATTCCCTCTGAAATCTGGAACAAGACAGGGATGCCCTCTATCACCACTTCTATTCAATTTAGTTCTTGAAATACTAGCCAGAGCAATTAGACAGACAAAAGAAATTAAAGGCATAAAAATAGGAAAAGAAGAACTTGAATTATCACTATTTGTGGATGACATGGTAATATATTTAACAGACCCAAAAGGGTCTACAAAGAAACTGCTAGAGTTAATAAATGAAGGATATAAAAGCAACACGCATAAATCAAAGGCATTCCTGTATATCAGCAACAAAACTTCTGAAATGGAAATGAGGAAAACCACTCCATTCAAAATATCCTCAAAGAAAATAAGATACTTGGAAATCAACCTAACAAAAGAGGTGAAAACCACAGAACCCTAAAGAGAGAGATAGAAAAAGATCTTAGAAGATGGAAAAATGTACCCTGTTCATGGATAGGCAGAACTAAATTCATCAAAATGGCGAAATTACCCAAAGTTCTCTACAGGTTTAAAGCAATGCCAATCAAAATCCCAACGGCATTTCTTGTAGAAATGATAAAGCAATCATGAAATTCATATGGAAAAACAAAAGACACAGAATAGCAAAAGGAATTCTAAGCAGGAAGTGTGAATCGGGAGGTATAGCGATACTAGAGTTCAAACTTTACTACAAAGCAACAGTAACAAAAACAGTGTGGTACTGGTACCAAAACAGGCAGGTGGACCAATGGTATAGAATAGAGGACAGAGAAACCAATCCACAAAATTACAACTTTCTTATATTTGATAAAGTGGCTATAAACATGCAATGGATGAAGGATAGCATCTTCAACAAATGGTGCAGGGAAAATTAGAAATCCATGTGCAACAAAATGAAACTGAATTCCGTTCTCTCACCATGCACAAAAGTTAACTCAAAATAGATCAAGGAGCTAGATATCAAATCAGAGACACTGCGTCTCATAGAAGAAAAAGTTGGCTATGATCTATATACTGTGGGGTCGGGCTCCAAATTCTTTAATAAGACATCAATAGCCCAAGAGTTAATAACAAGAATAAACAAATGGGACTTACTTAAACTAAAAAGTTTTTTCTCAAGAAAAGAAACAATAATAGAGGTAAATAGAGAGCCTACATCCTGGGAACAAATTTTTACCCCTCACACTTCAGATAGAGCCCTAATATCCAAAATATACAAAGAACTCAAAATATTAAACAATAAGATAACAAATAACCCAATCAACAAATGGGCCAAGGACCTAAACAGACAATTCACAGAGGAGGACATACAATAAATCAACAAGTACATGAAAAAATGCTCACCATCTCTAGCAGTCTGAGAAATGCAAATCAAAACCACCCTAAGATACCATCTGACTCCAGTAAGATCAGCAGCCATTATGAAGTTAAACAACAATAAGTGTTGGCGAGGATTTGGGGAAAAGGATACACTTGTACACTGCTGGTGGGACTGCAAATTGGTGAGGCCAATTTTGAAAGAAGTATGGATATTCCTGGAAAAGCTGGAAATGGATCCACCATTTGACCCAGCTATCACCCTTCTTGGAATGTTCTCTGAAAATCTTAAAAGAGCGCACTATAGGGATACTGCCACATCAATGATCATAGCAGCACAATTCACAATAGCTAGACTGTGGAACCAACTTAGACGCCCTTCAACAGATTAATAGATAAAAAAATGTTGCATCTATACACAATGGAGTATTACACAGCACAAAAAATGACAAAATCATAGAATTTGCAGGAAAATGGATGGCATTAGAGCATATTATGCTAAGCGAAGCTAACCAATCCTTAAAAAACAAATGCCAAATGTCTTCTCTGTTATAAAGAGAGCAAATAAGAACAGAACAGGGAGGAAGAGCATGAGGAAAAGATTAACATTAAACAAAGACGAATGGGGGGAGAGAAAGGGAGAGAGAAGGGAAAGCTTATGAAAATTGTAGGAAACTCTCAATGTTACACAAAATTGCATATAAGATGTTGTGAGGGGAAGTGAGGGGGAAACAATGGAGAGAATTGAACAATAGCAGATGAGGTAGAGAGGGAAGATGGGAGGGGAGGAGAGGGTGGATAGTAGGGGATAGGAAAGGTAGCAGAATACAACAGTCACTAATATGCCATTATGTAAAAATGTGAATGTGTAACCGATGTGATTCTACAATTCGTATTTGGGGAAAAAATGGGAGTTCATAACCCAATTGAGTCAAATGTATGAATGATGATATATCTTGAGCTTTGTAATGTTTTGAACAACCAATAAAAATAAATAAATAAATAAAGGTTTAAAATTTAGTGGGAAGAAATCAGCTAAAAATGGGTTCAGATGTATTCATTTTGCTATACAGATACTTTGTTTTGTGAATATCACAAATTTATTTTACCAGAAAATGCACATAAATTGAGATTAAAGGATAATTCACCTAACTTCATGAAAAATTCATAGCATTTTCTACACTTTTCATATTTCATTTTTTTCGTGAATATTTTGTCATGGACAATGTCTAGTCTTAGGCTATTCTTCCAGAATACTACCTCATCTGACAAGTTCGTACAATGTGTTGGATTGTTCTTTTCATCTTTTATTTAATAGTTTCTAGCTGATAATGTGTATTTTTTCTTATCTTTATTTGGACATACAAACCTAACTATATCTTTGCATTTTATGTTTTACTGGGGAAGAGACTCATCAAAAGCTCTTTGTTATATGTATCAACAATCAAACATCTAGAGCATGCAATTATTCTTAATTTTGCATGAAAATAAATTTGTACCATTTTTCTTATAAAGATGTAGTATTATTAATAATGTCCCTACTGTAATAAGTAACTACTTACAAGAAGAATTAAACAATTGACTTTATATCAATTATGAACATGAAAAGTACTAAAATAAGTATTTGCAATTAATACACAATTGATAGAAATTGAAATCACAAGAAAGCCATTTAAAATGTCAGTGCATATGGTCCTTAAATAATAGGTTGTTCAAATAAAATTTCTCTAATTCATAAGAGTTAATATGCGACATTACCACTTAATGTGATATAAAACTTTAAATTATCAGTATTGATAAATAAGAATGATACCTGTTTACTTAAATATGTTTATTTGATTTTCACTGTAAGATGTTAATTATGGAAGAATTGAGAATTAAGAAAGACTTGGTCTATATTATTTCTAACAGGAAAATCAAAGTACTTTTAAATATATATGTATATATATATAATATATGTAATGTATATGCATGAATATAGATACATATGTATAATAAATGTATTGTAATATATCTCTCAGGTGATTATAATTTTTAAATTTTCTCAAGAAAAAGAATGACTATAAAAAACAGTCTTAAATTTAAATTTCATAGCATACTACTGTTTGTAATGACATGAGAGAAAAATAGATATGGAGGGGAAACCAAAAAGGAAGGGAGAGAATGGGGAAAATGAGGAAGAAAGTGAGTAAAGAAGAGGGACATGAGTGTATGATGTTAAGATAGAAGTGGAGGGGCTGGGTTTGTGGCTCAGAGGTAACATGCTTTTCTAGCATGTGTGAGGCACATGGTTCTATTCTCAGCACCACATACAAATAAACAAAATGAAGGTCAATCAACAACTGAAAAAATAAAAAAAAGAAAAAAGAAGAAATATTACGAAAATTCCAAGCTTTGATGAATGTTAAATAAAAAAAATATGTTACATAGCCTTATGTAATTTCTAGACTATCAAAAATAGTCACTAAATTTTAGATTATTAGTGCTATAACTAAAAATCCATTGATCTTTCCTCTACATTCTGTGGCATGCTAGTGCTAAAATAAATTGTATTATTAATTCCCCCCCAAATCCTAATATTTCTACAGTAACTGACCCAGTTGAACATCAATGCAAGTAGACTCTATGAGACATGATGTGTATTTTGACGTTCATTTTTATTCAACACTGGTACATTACTATCTTCAGTTTATGCACATCATAGCATATATGTTTCATCAAAATTTCTCAAATTTATAGGCATTTGTTTCACTTTCAATCACTTTCTGCTTGAGAACACATGTATTCCTCCATGTTTCATAACTGCTCTTTTCATGAGACTTCTTCCCAAAAACATTATTTTCGATTTCCATTATCACATTTGAAGCAAAACGCACAAACCCGTCACAATAAACCATAACACTAATATTACCATTAGATGTATAACTGGTTGGAATGAATGGTTGTATATCGATATAAGATTTCTTACTTAGTTTCAGATATCAATTCAATCCATTATTTAAAGTGGAACCAGTTATATTATTTATTCACAGTACAGTCTATTCACGAATTATCTCTATATTCATAGACACAGGTACACCTCTTTGTACCCCCAATACTAATTTATACGTCCTCAAAATATAGCTCCCAGAAATGGTGGAAGAAATACCCATGTCACCTGATCTCCATATACATTTTATCACAGTAATATTCTGGACACAAAAAGCAAAGGTCACACTTATGATTGTACAAAACCTAAATGGAAAGTGAACATGGATTACTAAAAACATCCATGTCCAGGTTGCCTAATGCTCTCAAATGAAAATCCTATTGGTGACTACATATTTGTTTCTTCCAAAGATTATATATTCAAACTCAAACATGTTGAAAATGTCTAATCCTGTCACTCACTTTATACTTTGCCTGATTTTGTAATGTCTCTATTGATATCTGCTTTCCTACATATTTTCCCCAGTTAATCATTGTGACTTCCTCATCACATGTGCTGATATTTACATTCACTCTCTTAGAGATACCCTACTTCTAAAGAACTTTTGTTCCAAATCCTACACTCATTCTTCTTCCTAAACCTACCGACTATCTTCCTAATCCTACCTACTATCACTTTTTGACTGGATGTTCTCTTCTACATTCAATCATCCAAGGTGAAAGTTCCTATGCCATTGTATATCGATTTATCTGAAACATCTGTGCAGAATGTAATTCAACGCTAAGTTTCCCAATCAAGGGACAAATGAAGTTCTGGGCTTCAAATCTTACTTAGATTTCTGTTTTCGTACATATATTTCACCTCTATATTCTTATAAATATCACAGGTTCCCAATACCATTATTCATCAAGCAGAATGGTTCCTAACCCATATCGAACATGTTAATAACACTAATCATACACTGTTCCCTCAATCTAACTTTACTGAGGAGCAGCGACAGTGTTGGTCTTACAATACAGTAATGTATGGGATCTTCCACCTGCTGAGAACATCAAAGGTACATGCAGAAATGATCTCTGGAGAAGATGTAGGCAGCTATGAAGGACCTGAGAGAGCAAAAGACATCTCCATGGCAAAGAACTTGGTAGGATGAAGGAATGTGTCTGAATCAGCCTCACTCTTCTTAATGTAGAGTAGACCAAACCAGGCCTGTGTGGAAAGCTCTTCCCAGGTGCGTATGGTTGATATACCATTCTAACATATGAAAGTGTCACAGGAAGTAGGGGCAGCCTCCATCTCATGGGACCCTTGGAAGCAACTGTTAGGACAAAGTGGTTGCCAAGGCAGTTACCTCATTCAGTTCCTGAAAGAAGTGACCACACCTCACTTCCTTGATGATGAAAGTCTCTGAACTTGGGATCCAGGAAGCCACGCACCCAGAGCCATTACCAATCCCAGTCCCAGTGGTCTCACTTGTTTGAATTTACCAAAGACAGAGTCAGTCTTTCTTCTTACCTGTTAAGGTCTGTAAACAAGTCAGATTGGCACCTGTTATTTTGCCAGAGAAATGTTAGAGTCTGTAAAAAAGTCTGGATGGCGCCTGGCAAAATGCCAGAGGGAGTGGTTTGTGAAGTAACAAAAGCGAGCCATTAAGTGTGGAGATTCCTTATTGTTTGACTGCTGTATCTATTTCATGCTAATTAGATAGGCTGTGTAAAATGTATAAATACTGCTCTTATTCAACAATAATCGGCTTCCACTCCTGCTGCATCAGTCTACCCAAGTTGTTCATCACCCCCCCCTGTTATTTTGCCCAGCCAGCCGGGCTGCGGCACTTACCTACTGATGTGAGGATGGCCAAATGCCAGGGAAGCTCTGAAGATAATTCTTTCCTGATAAAGCAGGTATTGGCTCACCACTGACTCCTGACTACTTCACAGAGTTAGCAAAGGAAAGCAGATTTGAGACAGGACAAGCAATTTTGGGGAACATAGTATGGCCCACCAGTCAGAGGACACTCTGGATAGTCACAGACCAACTTGGAGGAAAGAGTTGCCTTTGTGGGTGTGGTTGTGGGTTTGTGTATTCCACTGTGTCTGTGGTTATAGACATTAGAAAAGAGAATGCATCAATGGAATTGTTCTGTCTAGTAGAAAGCTTCTCAGCATTCATCCTGCCAAATTTATGAATGGACTACGACTTTCCTTATGAATGGGCAACACCTGCTATCTTCCTAAGTTCCTGTTTTCTTCCTGATTTCTGGCCACTCTCAAGAATAGGCTCATGGTTTTGTGTAAAAGATATGAACCACCTCCAAACTCTATAACATGGGCTTGTACTGGATAGCTGAAGGGAATGGAGAGGAACTCAGAAAACTCAGATATCAGTGTGACCAGTAAAGTGTCAGTGGAGAAACACTGATTTGGGCCTTTTGTTTACCTATTGTTCCGTTGCCCTGAATGTCGGGAAGGTCTTTGCCTCAGTCCACCCCTTTGTGAAACCTGAAGAAAACAGTTTTCTAATGGAAAATAATGAGCATCACCTGTGGCTCTTTGCTTAATTGCCGTGGAAAGGGATGTGTCTGAATCAGCCTCTTGGCCCTGTGTGAGGCTGTGACTTAGATTCTCACCACCTGATGAATCTAAGGAAAGATCTCATGTGTGCATCCAAAACCAAAATGGAAAAAGAGCAGTCTTGTGGATGAAGTCTCTCGCCTTCCTCTGTAAGGTTCCTGACTTCCATCAAGTGAGAATAGGTATCTTTGGTTCAAAAAGTTTTTCAAAGCCCTGCAGAGGCAAGCCCATAGGTTCTTGGATTTTCTCATAACTCCAATTCACATAAAGAATCTAAACCCCACAGACATAAGGCTCAAATTGGAGAAGCAGAGCAGTATTAATGGCAGGCCTAATTGATCACTCCTTGTTCACAGATAGGTTGTCAAGCCACCCTGACATTAGACAAATGAGGGTAGGGAGCATATTTTGGATACTGTCTTCAGCTGCACCCCTCATGGAAACTTCCAGCCAGAGGTTATGATGAGTGTCTATGTGGAAGTAGTTGAGAGCCATGTGGGAGTGTTTTGGTTTTAATTGTGGTCATTTGTTTGGCTGATGGAAGAGATGACTGGGTCCACCTTGGCTTGAACTCTGGTGTGAGTCTTCTTAGAGACTGAGTTCTGGAAATGACTGCAGAGATGTATTGCCATGAATTGTGTTGGGATTTTTGGAGGCCACGCATGGTAGTGGCCTTTGGAAACTGAGATCTAGGCCCGGGGGTCTTCCCACAGAGCACTGGGAATCTGAGCCAGAATATCACATGATTTTATTCTGAAAGACTTGACAGCCATAGTTGAGAGTAAAAACACACATGGACCTCACATTGTAGACCTCAATGGGCCTGGCTTCATTTGATCTTTTGGCCACTCTTTGGGAAGTCTTGCCTGTGAGAGTTCTCCAGATCTTTCATTGAAATGGGCTTTCTCACCTTTTAATGTTTCCAGAATGAATTAAATCCCACAGTGCCTCCAACCTCATCCTTGAAAAATGGCTAGATAAACATCATAAAAATTTGAAATTCCCATCACCAGGTGACACTGGATACACTTTGGATTTCCTGTTGCTCATTATGAGTGTACCAGACAGTGCCTTGATTGACTGGGTTTCATGAAAATGGTGTAGAACAATGATGCAAATAAGTTAAAGTCTGCTGAGTAGTGGGCCTAGAGCAGTGTTTTGCAGGTCTGTGATAAAACTTCTGTGGTGGGGTCATGTGGATCTGCCAAAAGGCTTGTAACTGACATGGTGCAGCCAGCAGACCCTTGTATGTAAAGGCATCTTGTTGAATGGAGAGGTTTCAGGGCAATGTTCAGAATCAGGTTGCTATGGTCAAGGGGGCAAGCTATGTGGGATAGAAGCCTGGTTGGTGCATTCTCCTGCAGACCCTGACGCACAACACGTGACAGATCTCCCTCCAGCACTGTGACCCAGTTGAATTCCTTGTAATTCCTGAAGCCAATACCAAACCCAGTGCAGCAGCAAGGACACCATGAAAAGTGGAGGATGACCAAATGGCTTCACAGTCCACACGGGGCCACACTTAGCCTTCAGTGGCAAGAGTTTACTTACAAAGAGAGAATTTAGCCTTGCTGCCTCACGTTCTTTGGAAAATAAGAAACCATGTTCTGCAGGTCACATAGATGGAGACCCAGCTTTGGTGGTCTCACTAGAAAGGAAGCCATAGGTCCTGACTACAACATATACTTCAAGTGGCCAACCTCAGAGGCAGGTTCTCCAGAAGTCTTTAGGCTGGCAGATCTCCATATTTGTGCAGTATTTACCCTGTCCCTTACTTTTGGAAACTCCTCTACCACCTCCAATATTGTGAACTCGTAACCATGTCCCATTCCTGATATGTATTCACAGATTTTCTAAATCTTCTTCTTTTATTTTGTCTTACTTGGGGCAAAGATAGTGTCAAGGTATTGTTGTGAATGAGAGTAGGAAGATTTTGTGTAGCACATATTTGCATACACATTTGATTCATTTTCCTATTTTACATTCAAAATACTGAATCCCTGACACTAACCCATACCCTACTAGACTCTGACTACTAACCCTAATATGGTGGAGATAAATAATGCAAACAGAAGTGAAATACAAACAGTTCAGAGGAGGCATGGTGTATATTTGGATTTGCCTTTTGCATGATAAAGTGTAGGTGTTATAAATCTAGTCAATTTTTAATTAAAATAGTTCACCATGGGTTTTTGTAGTTAACAAATACGTGAATTCCTGTCTCCCTTTCTCTGTAGCCTATTCAGCACATGTATTTTTATATGCCCTTTCTCTGTAGCCTATTCAGCACATGTATTTTTATATGCACATATAGAATCCTACCTGGTATCACACGTACATTTTTGTGACTTGGCTGACTTGGAGATACAAATTGTGAGAAAAGATCACTCCTCCTAAAAGCAGTTGGAACTGAAAATTCAACCTATGTGTGAGCTTCCTAGGAGAACAACATTGTACATAAATCCATGCTCAGTAAAATAAATTATTTTGCATCTGTGGATGTTATATATTTCATGATGAATATTGATTGGCTTATATGTTGGTACTTTTTAATATCTCTGTGTGTGTTTTGGGTGTGTGTTTATATATATATTCATGTTCATGTATGTGGATTTATAATAAAAATTTCACAAGATTATTCTCAGAAGTATTCATTTACCTGAACTACATATTTGTTTTCTAGTACTTAAAACTAACTTCAGTGAATGTGCATACAAATACTAATATTTCTACAGTAATTGACCCAGTTTAACATCAATGCAATTAGATTCCTATGGGACATGGTGTGTATTTTGATGTTCATTTTTATTCAACATTGGTTCGTTAATATTTCTTCAGTTCATGCACATCATAGGATATATATTTCATCCACAAATTCACAAATTTATAGGCATTTGTTTCTCTTTCAATCACTTACTGCTTCAGAACACATGTATTCCTCCAGGTTTCTTGACTGGTCTTTTAATGAGACTTCTTTCCAAACACATTATTTTCGATTTCCATAATCACTTTTGAAGCAAATCTCACACAATCTTTATAATAAAACATAACGCAATTATACAATTAGATGTGTAACTGGTTGGAATGAATGATTGTATATCAATATAAGTTTTGTGTATATTTTCACATATCAATTCAATCCATTATGTAAAGTGGAAACAGTTATATTATTTATTCACAGTATTGTCAATTCATGCATTAATTCTATATTCATAGACACGAGTACAAATCTTTGTACCGCTAATAATAATTTATACATCTTCAAAATATTGCTCTCAGAAATGGTATAAGAAATACTTATGTCACCCAATCTACATATACATTTTATCACAGTAATATTCGGGACCCAAAATGCAAAGGTCAAACATATGATTGTTCCAAAGCCTAAATTGAAAGTGAGCATGGATTACTAAAAACATCCATGTACATGTTGCCTAATGTTCTCAAATGTCAATCCTATTTGTGACAACATATTTTTTTCTTCCTTAGATTATATATTCAAACTCAACCCTGTTGAAAATATCTAATCCTATCACTCACTTTATACTTTTCCTGATTTCTTAATGTCTCTATTGATATCTGCTTACCGACATATTTTCCCCAGTTCATCATTGTGACTGACTCTTCACATGTGCTCACATTTAAATTCACTCTCTATCCGAAACCCTATTGCTGGAGAACTTTTGTCCAAAACCTATACTAACTCTTCTTTCTGAAACTGAATATCTTTCTAATAATTTCAACTATCCCTTTTTGACTAGAAGTTCTCTTCAACATTCCATCATCCAACGTACAAGGTCCTATGCCATTGTACTGAATTTATCTGAGACATCTCTGCAGAAAATAATTCAAATCTAAGTATCCCAATCAAGGGCCCAATGCCCTTCTGGGCTTCAAATCTTACCTACATTTCTGTTTTCATACTAATATTTCACCTATATTTTCTTGTAAACATTGCAGCTTCCCAATCATTCCTGCAGAATGATTCCTAACTCATATCGAACATGTTATTAATACTAATCATACACTGTTCCCTCAATCTAACTTTACAGAAGATTAGAGACAGAGTTGGTCTTTCAATATAGGAATGTAGCAGATCTTCCACATGCTAAGATCCTCAAAGGTCCATACAGAAATCATCCCTGGAGAAGATGTATGCAGCTATGAAGGACCTGAGAGAGAAAAAGTCATCTCCATGTAATGGCTCACCGCTGGCTCCTAATAACTTCACAGAGTTGGCCAAGGAGACCAGATCTGAGACAGGACAGGCCATTTCTGGGAACATAGTATGGCCCACCAGTAAGAGGACACTCCGGATAGTCACAGACCTACTTGGGGGAAGGAGGTGCCTTTGTGCGTTGGGTGTGAGTTTGTGGTCTTGTCTCATTTTCTGAGAATAGGTAGGAAAGGCAGTATGTTCATTTTGGAGTGGATGGTTTCTAGAAAGTCGTGTGACAAGGAGTGTGTTTCTATGTCTGGGTATCCCACTGTGTTCGTGGATGAAGACATTAGAAAGAGCATGCATCAATGGATGTGTTCTGTCTAGTAGAACGCTTCCCAGCATTCATCCTTCCCAATTTATAGATGGACTTGGCTTGCCTTCTGGATGGGCAACACCTACTGTCTTCCTAAGTTCCTGTTTTCTGCCTGAATTCTGGCCACTAACCATAATAGGCTCATGGTTATGTGTCCAAGATATGTACCACCTCCAAGCTCTGGGACATGGCCATGTACAGGATAGCTGAAGGGAATTGGAGCATCTCAGAAAACTCAGATATCAATGTGACCAGTAAAGTCTCTGTGGAGAAACCCTGCTTTGGGCCTTTTGCATACCTATTCTTCTGTTGCACTGAATAACAGGAAGGTCTTTGATTAGGCCACGCCTTTGTGAAGCCTGAAGAAAACAGTTTTCAAATGGAAATGAATGGGCATCACCTGGGGCTCTTTGCTTAATTGTTTGGAAAGTGTTGTGTCTGAATTGGCCACTTGGCCCTGTGTGAGGCTGTGGCTTAGATACTCAGCACCTAATGGACCTAAAGAAAGATCCCATGTGTGCACCCAAATCCAAAATGTCCAAAAAGCATTTATTGTGGACTACGTCTCTCGCCTTCCTCTGTAAGGTTCCTGATCTCCATCAAGTGAGAATAGGGATCCTTTGCATCAAATGAGTACTTCAAAGCCTTGCAGAGTCTAGCCCACTGGTGCTTGTGATTACTCATGACTCCAGTTCACATAAAGAATCTAAATCCCACAGTCAGTAAGCCTCAAATTGGAATTGTGGAGCAGTATTAAAGGCAGGGCTCTATGATCATTCCGTGTTCAAAGGAAGGGTGTCCAGGCAACCCTGACTTGTGACAAATGAGGTGCGAGGGTGCTTATTTTGAACACTGTGTTGGTCTTTGCCCCTCATGAAAATCTCAAGCCAGAGGTTATTATTAGTGTCTATATGGAAGAAGATGAGTGCCATGTGGGAGTCTTTTGTTTTTAATTGTGGTCATTTGTGTGGCGGTTGGAAGAGATGTCTGGTTCCACCTGGGCTTGAACTCTGGTGTGATTCCCCTTAGAGACTGAGTTGTGGAACTGTCCTCAGAGAAGTATTGCCATGAATTGTGTTGAGATTTTAGGAGGCCACACATGAGATTCGCCCTTGGAAACTGAGATCTAGACCCAGGGTGGCTTTCCACAGAGCATAAGTAATCTCAGCCAGGATATCACACGATTTTATTGTTAAAGACTTGGCAGCCATAGTTGAGAGTCAAAACACACATGGAGCTCACATTGTAGACCTCAATGAGCCTGGCTTCATGTGACCTTTTGGCCACACTTTGGGAAGCTTTGCCTGTGATTGTTCTCCATTTCTTTCGTTCAAATGAGTTTCCTCGCCATTTAATGGTTCCTGAATGATTGGAAACCCACAGTGCCTCCAACTTCATTCTTAAAAAATAGCTAGATAAATACCACCAAATTTTTGAAATTCCCTTGACCAAGTGGCACTGGAGAAACTTTGGATTCCTGTTGCTGATTATGAGTATACCAGACAGTGCCTTGATTGACTTGGTTTCACGAAAATGCTGTAGAACAGAGATGCCAGTAATTTGGAGCCTGCTGAGTAGTTGGCCTAGAGCAGTGGTGGGGAGGTGTCTGAAATAACATCTGTGGTGAGGCCATGTTTATCTGCCATTGGCTTCCAAATGGCTTGTGACTGACATTTTGCATCCAGCAGACCCTTGTATGTAAAAGCATCTTGTTATATGGAGAGGTTTCAGGACAATATTCAGAATCAGGTTGCTATGGTCAATGGGGCAAGCTCTGTGGGAAAGAAGCTTGCTTGGTGCATTCTCCTGCAGACCCTGACCCACCACATGTGACAGAATTCCCTCCAGCACTTTGTCCCAGTGGAACTCCTTGTATTTCAAGAAACAGATACCAAACTCTCAGTGCAGCAGCAAGAAACACCACAAAAAGTGGAGGATGAAAAAATGGCTTTACAGTAAAGACGAGGAGACACTTAGCGCGCAGTGGCTACAGTTTACCTACAAAGAAAAAATTCAGCACTGCTGCCTCATGTTCATTGGGAAATAAGAAACAATGTCCTCCAGGTCACATAGATGCAGACCCAGTTATGATGGTCTAACTAGAACGGAAGCTAAATCTGCTGACAGCAACATATATTTCAAGTGCCCAAACTCAGAGGCAGTTTCTCAAAAGTCTTTAGGCCAGCAGAGCTCCATGTTTGTGGAGTGTTTACCCTGTCCCTTACTTTTGGAAACTCCTATACCACCTCCAAGTATATGAACTCCTGAGCATATTCCATTCCAGATATGTATTCACAGATTTTTGTAAATCATGTCCTCTAATTGTGTCTTACTTTAAGCAAAGATGATGTCAAGGCATTGTTCTGGATGAGAGTGGGAACATTTTTTTGTATCACATATTTGCATAAATATTGAATTTATTTTCCTATTTTCAATTCGAAATACTGAATCCCTGACACTAACCCAAAACCTACTAGACTCTGACTACTAATCCTAATATGATGGAGTAAAATAACCCACACAGAATAGAAATACAACCAGTTCAGAGGAGGCATGGTGTATAGTTGTACTTTCCTTTTGCATGATAAAGGGTTGGTGTTATAAATCTTGTCAATTTGTAGTTAAAATAGTTCTCTAGGTGTTTTTAAAGTTAACAAATATGTGAATTCCTGTCTCCCTTTCTCTGTAGCCGATTCAGCACATGCATTTTTATATGCACATATAGAATACTACATGGTATCACACGTACATATTTGTGAGGTAACTGACTTTGCAAATACAAATTGTTAGAAGAAAACACTTCTTCTAAATGCTGTTGGAACTGAAAATTCAACCTATGGGTGAGCTTCCTAGTTGAACAACATAAATCCATATTTAGTAAAATCAATATTTTTGGATCTGTGGATGATATATATTTCATGGTGAATTTCGATTGCCATACATAATGCTACTTTGTAATGTCTGTATTTAGGTGTGTGTGTGTGTGTGTGTGTGTGTGTGTGTGTGTGTGTGTATTCACTCTGCTGATTATTCAAAATATAAAATATATGTGTCTTATTATACACTAACTAAATTCATTCATATTCATGTATTTGGATTTATAATCAACGTTTGAGAAGATTATTCTCAGAAATATTTTTCCACCTGAAATACATGTTTGTTTCCTAGTACTGAAAACTAACTTCAGGGGATCATATTATGGCAGCGAGGGGAGTTCATTACCCACCTGTACCGCATCACTTTGCAGGAGAAGGACGAGTTAGAACGGCTAAAATCTATCTTATTAGAAATTTCCAGGAAAATTGGTGTGCTCCAAAACCTACAGGAAGGATTTCCATTGCACAAGGACCAGCTACGGGGACTCAAACACCAGCAATTTGTCCTCACGGAGGGTCACGCTGCTTATTTAGCAAATCGCCCCACGGCTAGTGTCTGCAATGCGTGCTGGGAAACGACGAGAGAGCAACACAAAGATACAGTCTGTGGATTATGCGGGCTCCTGCCATCTGGGCAATCACTGTGCTCAGTGCTGAATTCTGGGTTTGAAATGGGGGAAGGAAGCGGTCCAATTCGGTTTTCCACACCGGTGAGACCACAGAGGAAGATAGCGGTCACCATCTTGGAGAGCTGATGTCACCATCACTGTTTTCGACTGATCACAGCTCATTCAGATACAGAATAGGTAATTTCAGGCTGCCATTCGCCTTCATCTTGCAGACAAATTACTCAGGGTCAGTGCTGAAGAACCCACGAAAATTGCTTCTTGGATCCTGCTCCTATCAGAACATACACCGAGCCCGGAGCGGCTGAATTCCGGGTCCCGGAACTGCTCTGGCCCAGGGCTAAAGAACCTGCGGAAACTGTTTCTTGGTCTGGGTCCTGCTGAATACTGTAGAGGTAAATGCCAACTGAGCCTTCATAGACAGTGGCAACAGGATTGAGTCGGGGCTTGTGAGGGCCGGTCAGGACTCACCTGTTGCTTTGGTCACCCGACAAAGGGAATGAAATGCTGCCATTTACATGGGATACCAACATGGCAGACATCTGATGTGATCACAAAGCGGTGGAGGAGATAACTTCATTGATACCAGCGGCGAGAGAAATAGTTGGTCTCCTGGTAAAGAAAGTGAGTCACAAACATCTGAGTCTCTCTCATTTTGTCATCAAGCCAGAGGTGCAGAGCAGAGCTGCCGCCTGTGCCTGGAACAGGCCCAGCGACCCACCGGCGTGGTAGTCACGTCACCCCAATTGGAGTAGGGGCAGAGCAGAGCCGACACCCATGCCTGCAAGGTAGGCAGACGTATGACCGACCGGCAGAACAGGCCTAGCGGCCGGTCAGCATGGTAGACAGATCACCCCAATTGGAGAAGCAGCACAGCCGCCAACCGCACCTGCAATGGAGACTTTTCCACTATACAAGAGCAATATAAATATACAGGGGGAAAATTACAAAAACACAACAGTTTCACCAAGCAGAAAGAAACGCAAGCTGTATGAAAAGACAAGGAAAGAAAGGACCACAAGCAATGCAGGTCAACTCAACTTTAGAAGAGGTAATAGATGCAGCATATGGAATGTCAGATAAAGAATTCAGGATATACATGCTTCAGGTGATCTGGAATCTCAAGGAAGACATTAGACAGCAAAAATCAGACAATGAAAGATCACTTCGACAATGAATTACATAAAAAAATCCAAGTAGCAAAGATCAACTATACAGGGAGATAGAGGTTATAAAAAACAAACGAACCGAAATCTTAGAAACGCAGGAAGTAATGAACCATCTTAAAAACTCAATTGAGAATACTACCATCAGAGCAGAATACTTAGAAGATAGAACATCAGACAATGAAGACAAAGTATTTCAACTCAAAAAGAACATATACAGCTCAGCAAGACTGTTAAGAAACCATGAGCAAAACTGCAAGAAATATGGGATAACATAAAGAGAATAAACATAAGACTCA
Source organism: Callospermophilus lateralis (assembly GCF_048772815.1). NCBI lineage: Eukaryota > Metazoa > Chordata > Mammalia > Rodentia > Sciuridae > Callospermophilus > Callospermophilus lateralis. The sequence continues at coordinate 1,756,167 of NW_027513223.1, forward strand.
TTGGGATAGAGGAAAGTATAGAGGTCCAAACCAAAGGAGTGAGCAATCTATTCAATGAAATAATAGGAGAAAAATTCCTAGACTTGAAGAATGAGACAAAATCCCAAATCCTAAAAGTCTACAGGACGCCGAACGTGCAAAATCATAAGAGATCCACACCTAGACACATTGTAATGAAGATACCCTACATACAGAATAAGGTGAGAATTTTAAAAGCTACAAGAGAAAGGAAGCAGATTATAGTTAGTGGTAAACCAACCAGGATAACAGCTGATCTTTCAACACAGACTCTGAAAGCTAGAAGATCCTTTAATAACATATTTCAAACACTGAAAGAAAATGGGTTCCAACCAATTATCATGTATCCAGCGAAATTAAGCTTCAGATGGAAGATGAAATTAAAACCTTCCACGATAAACAAAAGTGAAAAGAATTTGCAGCTAGAAAACCATCTCTTCAAAACATCCTCGGCAAAACATTACAGGAAGTGGAAATGGAAAATACCAATGAAAACCAACAGTGGGAGGTAGGACATTAAAGGGGGGAAAATAATCAAAGAGGAAAACAAACTATGTTTAGTAACATAAATAAACAAATATGGCTGGAAGAACAACCCATATCTCAATAATAACCAAAAATCTTAATGGCTTAAACTCACCAATTAAGAGACACAGGCTAGTAGAATGGATCACAAAACAAGAACCAACAAAATGCTGCCTACAGGAGACGCATTTTATAGGAAAAGACATACATAGACTGAGGGTGATACTTGGAAAAATCATATCACTCTTATGAACTTCGGAAACAAGCAGGAGTGTCCATACTCATATCAAATAAAATAGATTTCAAGCCAAAGTTAATCAAAAGGGATAAAGAAGGACACTACATACTACTCAAGGGAACCATAAGCCAACAACACATAACAATCATAAATATATATGCCACAAACAATGGTGCAGCTTTGTTCATCAAACAAACTCTTCTCAATTTCAAGAGTCTAATAGACCACAATACAGTAATCATGGGAGACATGAACACACCTCTCTCACCACTGGACAGATCTTCCAAACAAAAGTTGAATAAGGAAACTATAGAACTCAATAACACAATTAATAACCTAGACTTAATTGACATATATACAATACACAACCCATCATCAACAAGTTACACTTTTTTCTCAGCAGAACATGGATCCTTCTCAAAAATACATCATATATTATGTCACAGGGCAATTCTTAGACAATAAAAAGGAGTAGAGATAATACCATGCATTTTATCTGATCATAATGGAATGAAATTAAAAATCAACGATAAAAAAGGAAGGAAAAATCATTCATCACTTGGAGAATGAACAATAGGTTTCTGAATGATCAATGGGTTATAGAAGACATCAAGGAAGAAATTAAAAAATTCTTAGAGATAAATGAAAACACAGACACAATATATCGGAATCTATGGGACACATTGAAAGCAGTTCCAAGAGGAAAATTCATTGCTTGAGTTCATTCCTTAGAAAAAGAAAAAAACAACAAATAAATGATCTCATACTTCATCTCAAAATCTTAGAAAAACAAGAGCAAACAACAGCAAAAGAAGTAGAAGGCAACAAATAATTAAAATCAGAGAAGAAATTAATGAAATCGAAACAAAAGAAACAATTGAAAAAATTGACAAAACAATACATTGGTTTTTTGAAAAAATAAATATAATCGACAGACCCTTAGCCATGCTAACAAAGAGAAGAAGAAAGAGAACTCAAATTACTAGCATATGAAATGAAAAAGGAAATATAACAAGAGACACTTCAGAAATACAGAAGAAAATCAGAAATTATTTTGAATTAATATACTCCAATAAAATAGAATATAGTGAAGGCATTGATAAATTTCTTAAGTCATATGATGTGCCCAGATTGAGTCAGGAGGATATAGACAACTTAAACATTCCAATATCAATTGAGGAAATAGAAGAAACCATCAAAATACTACCAACTAAGAAAAGCCCAGGACCGGATGGGTATAGAGCTGAATTATACAAAACCTTTAAAGAAGAACAAAAACCAATAGTTTTCAAGGTATTTCAGGAAAAATGCAAAAATCCTCAAAAAAATTCTGGCGAATCAGACACAAAAACATGTATATAAAAAAAAATGTGCACCATAATCAAGTAGGATTCATTCCTGGGATGCAAGGCTGGTACAATATACGGAAATCAATAAATGTTATTCATCACATCAATAGACTTAAAAATAAGAACCATATGATCATCTCGAGAGATGCGGAAAAAGCATTTGACAAGGTACAGCATCACTTTACGTTCAAAACTCTAGAAAAACTAGGGATAACAGAATCATACCTCAATATTGTAAAAGCAATCTTTGCTAAGCCTCAGGCTAGCATCATTTTGAATGGAGAACAATTGAAGGCATTCCCCCTAAAATCTGGAGCAAGACAATGATGCCCTCTCTCACCCCTTCTGTTCAACATAGTTATTGAAACACTGGCCAGAGCAATTAGAAAGACTAAAGAAATTAAAGGCATTAAAATAGGAAAAGAAGAACTCCAATTATCGCTATTTGCAAAAGACATGATTCTATACCTAGCAGACCCAAAAGGGTCTACAAAGAAACTATTAGAGGTAATAAATGAATTCAGCAAAGTGGCAGGATATTAAATCACCACCCATAAATCAAAGGCATTTTTGTATATCAGTGACAAATCCTCTGAAATGGAAATGAGGACAATCACTCCATTCACAATATCATCAAAAAAATAAATAAAATACTTGGGAATCAACCTAACAAAAGAGGTGAAAGACATATACAATGAAAACTACAGAACAATAAAGAGAGAAATAGAAGAAAATCTTAGAAGATGGAAAAATATACCCTGTTCATGGATAAGCATAACTAACATCATCAAAATGACGATATTACCAAAAGTTCTCTATAGGTTTAATGCAATGCCAATCAAAATCTCAAGGTCATTTCTTGTAGAAATAGATAAAACAACTATGAAATTCATATGGAAAAATAAAAGACCCAGAATAGCAAAAACAGCTCTAAGCAGGAAGTGTGAATCAGGCAGTATACCGATACCAGACCTCAAACTATACTACAGATCAATAGTAAAAAAAATAGCATGGTACTGGTGACAAAACAGGTGGGTGGACCAGTGATACAGAATAGAGGACACAGAAACCAATCCACAAAACTACAGCTATCTTATATTTGATAAAGGGACTAAAAGCATGCAAAGGAGGAAAGGTAGCATCTTCAACAAATGGTGCTGGGAAAACTGGAATTCCATATGTAACAAAATGAAACTGAATCCCCTCCTCTCACCATGCACAAGAGTTAACTCAAAATAGATCAAGGAGGTTGATATCAAATCAGAGACACTGCATCTGGTGGAAGAAAACTTTTGCCACCATCTACATACTGTGGTGTCGGGCTCCAAATTTCTCAATAGGACACCCATACCACCAGAGTTAATCCCTAGAATCAACAAATGGGACTTACTCAAACTAAATACATTTTTCTCAGCAAAAGAAACAATAAGAGAGGTAAATAGGGAGTCTACATCCTTGGAACAAATCTTTACTCCTCACACTTCAGATAGAGCCCTAATATCCAGAGTATACAAAGAACTCAAAAAAAATTAAACAATAAGAAAATGAATAACCCAATCAACAAATGGGCCAATGACCTGAACAGACACTTCTCAGAGGAGGACATACAATCAATCAATAAGTACATGAAAAAATGCTCACCATCTCTAGCAGTCAGAGAAAAGCAAAACAAACCCACCCTAAGATACCATCTCACTGCAGTAAGATCGGCAGCCATTATGAAGTCAAACGCCATCATGTGCTGTCGAGGATGTGGGGAAAAGGGCACACATGTACATTGCTGGTGGGACTGCAAATTGGTGCAGCCAATTTGGAAAGCAGTATGGAGATTTCTTGGAAAGCTGGGAATGGAACCACCATTTGACCTATTCCCCTTCTCGGTCTATTCCCTAAAGAACTAAAAAGAGCATGCTACAGAGATACTGATAAATCGATGTTCATAGCAGCACAATTCACAATTGCAAGACTGTGGAACCAACCTAGATTCCCTTCATTAGATGAATGGATTAAAAATGTGGCATTTATATAGAATGGCTTGTGACTCACAAGGTGCAGCCAGCAGACCCTTATATGTAAAGGCAAATTGTTATATGGTTTGGTTTCAGGTAAATGTTCAGAATCAGGTTGCTATGGACACGGGGGCAAACTATGAGAGATAGAATATTGGATGGTGCATTCTCCTGCAGAACCTGACCATACACACGTGACAGAACTCCCTCCAGCACTGTGTCCCAGTTGAACTCCTTGTATTTCGTGATGCAAATACCAAACTCCCAGTGCAGCAGCAAGAAACACCACGAAAAGTGGAGGATGACCAAATGGCTTCACAGTTCACACGGGGAGACACTTAGGTTCCAGTGTCCACACTTTACTTAGGAAGAGAGAATTCAGCACTACGGTCTCATGTTCATTGGAAAATAAGAAACCATGTCCTCCAGGTCACATAGATGCAGACCCATCTTTAATGGTCTCACTACAAAGGAAGCTAAAGCTCCATACAACAAAATATATTTCAAGTGCCCAACCTCAGAGGGACTTTCTCAAGAAGTCTTTAGGCCAGCAGAGCTCCATGTGTGTGGACTGTTTAAACTTTCCCTTACTTTTGGAAACTCCTTTACCACCTCCAATTTTTTGAACTACTGAGTATATTTTATTCCACATATGAATTCACAGATTTTCTAACTCTTCTCCTCTAATTGTGTTTTACTAGGGTCGAAGGTAATGACAAGGCATTGTTCTTGATGAGAGTTGGAAGATTTTTGTGTAGCATATGTTTGCGTACACATTGGATTCATTTTCCTATTTTCCATCCAAAATACTGAATCTCTGACACTATCCCATACCCTACTAGACTTTGACGATTAATCCTAATATGGTGAAGAAAAATAACCCAAAGAGAATAGAAATACAAGCAGTTCAAAGGAGGCATGGTGTATACTAGGTCTTGCCTTTTGCATGATAAAGGGTAGGTATTATAAAAATTGTCAATTTTTAATTGAAATAGTTCTACATGTGTTTTTAAAGGTAACGAATATGTGACTTCCTGTTTCCTTTTCTCTGTAGCCTATTCAGCACATGTGTTTTTATACGCACATATAGAATCCTACCTGGTATCACACATAATTTCTTTTGAGGCTACTGACTTGGAAGATAAAAATTGTGAGTAGAGATCATTCCTCCTAAACGCTGTTGAAACTGAAAATTCAACCTATGTCAGCTTCCTAGTAGAACAACATTATACATGAATCCATGTTAAGCAAAATGAATATTTTTCGATATGTGGATTATATATATTTCATGATGAAATGTGATTGGCAAAAAATTGCTACTTTTAATGTCTGTGCATGTGTCTGTGTGTGTGTGTGTGTGTGACTCTCCAAGTTTTTTAAAATATGAAATATATGTGTATTATATACACTCCCTAAATTCATTCATGTTCATGTATGTGGATTTATAATCAACTTTTCAGAAGATTATTCTCAGAAATATTCATCCACCTTGAATACATATTTGTTTCCCATTACTGAAATCTGACTTCAGTTAATGGTTCATACAAATCCTAACATTTCTACATTAACTGACCCAGTTTAACATCAATGCAAGTAGATTCCTATGGGACATGATGTCTATTTTGAACTTCATTTCTATTCAACACTGCTACATTACTATTTCTTCACGTTTAGCCCATCATAGCATATATATTTCATCCACAAGTTTACAAATTTAGAGGCATTTGGTTCACTTTAAATCCCTTCCTGCTTTAGAACACATGTATTCCTCCAGGTTTCTTGACTGGATTTTTTGAGACTTCTTTCCAAACACATTATTTTCGATTTCCATAATCCTTTTGAAGAAAATCAGACACACCCTTCATGATAAACCATAACCTAATATTACCATTAGATGTATAACTGGTTGGAAAGAATGATTTTATATCAATATTAGATTTCCTGTATATTTTCAGATATCAATTAAATGAATTATTTAAAGTGGAACCAGTTATATTATTTATTCACAGTATGGTCTATTCATGCATTATCTCAATATTCACAGACACAGCATACACCTCTTTGTATCCCCAATACTAATTTATACGTCTTCTCAATATTGCTCCCGGAAATGGTGGAAGAAATACTCATGTCACCTGATCTACATATACATTTTATCACAGTAATATTCTTGACAAAACTGCAAAGGTCACACTTATGATTTTACAAAGCCTAAATGGAAAGTGAACATGGATTACTAAAAACATCCATGTCCAGGTTGCCTAATGCTCTCAAATGTCATTCTTTGGTGACTACATATTTGTTTCTTCCTAAGATTATATATTCAAACTCAATCCTGTTGAAAATGTCTAATCCTAACAATCACTTTGTACTTTGCCTAATTTCCTATTGTCTTCCTTGATATTTGCTTTCCTACATTTTTTCCCTAGTTCATCATTGTGAATGACTCTTCACATGTGCTGACATTGGCATTCACTCTCTAATCGAAACCCTGTTGCTAAAGAATTTTTTTTTTCCAAATTCTATACTCACACTTCTTCCGAAAACTACCGACTGTCTTTCTAATCTTACCGACTATCCCTTTTGGAGTTGATGTTCCCTTCTAAATTCAATCATCCAAGGTACAAAGTCTTATGCCATTGTATATTGATTTATCCAAGAAATCTCTGCTGAAGGTAATTCAATGCTAAGTATCCCAATCAAGGGCCCAATTCCCTTCTGGGCTTCAAATCTTACCTAGATTTCTGTTTTCATACATATATTTCACCTCTATGTTCTTATAAATATAGCAGATTCCCAATATCATTATTCATCCCTCAGAATAATTCCTAACCCAAATTGAACAAGTTATTAATGCTAACCATACACTGTTCCCTCAATCTAACTTTACAGAAGAGCGGGACAGAGTTGTATTGTAAGACCTTACAATACAGGAATATAGGGGATCTTCCACCTGCTGAGAACCTCAAAGGTCCATGCAGATATGACCCCTGGAGAAGATGTAGGCAGATATGAAGGACCAAACAAGGCCTGTGTGGAGAGCTGTTCCCGGGTGCCTATGGTTGATATACCATTCTAACTTGTGAAAGTGTCACATGAAGTAGGGGTAGCCACCAGCACTTGTCCCCGTTGAACTCCTTGTATTTAGTTAAGCAAATACCAAACTCCCAGTGCAGCAGCAAGAAACACCACGAAAATGGAGAATGAACAAATGGCTTCACAGTCCACATGGGGAGACACTTAGCCCCCAGTGGCCACAGTTTACCTACAAAGAGGGAATTCAGTACTGCTGCCATATGTTCATTATAAAATAAGATACCATGTCCTCCAGGTCACATAGATGCACACCCAGTTTTGATGGTCTCACTACAAAAGAAGCTATAGCTCCAGACAACAATATAAATTTAAGTGCCCAACCTCTTAGCCAGTTTCTCAAGAAGTCTTTAGGCCAGCAGAGCTCCATGTTTGTGTTGTGTTTACAATGTCCCTTACTTTGAGAAACTCCTCCACCATATCCAAGGTTGTGCACTCCTGAGAATTTCCCATTCCAGATTGGATTTATTTTGTAATTTTCCATTCTACAGTAACTGACCTAGGTTTACATCAATGCAAGTACATTCCTATGGAACATGATGTGTATTTTGAAGTTCATTTTTATTCAACACTGTTACATTACTATTTCTTCAGTTTATGCACATAATAGGATATATATTTATTCCACAAGTTAGGAAGTTTATAGGCATTTGTTTCACTTTCAATCACTTTCTGCTTCAGAACACATGTATTCCTCCATGTTTCTTGACTGGTCTTCTCATGAGACTTCTTTCCAAACACATTATTTTCTATTTCCGTAATCACTTTTGAAACAAAACTCACACACCCTTCATTATAAACCATAACTCTAAGATTACCATTAGATGTATAACTCTTCGGAATGAATGATTGTATATCAATATGAGATTTCCTATATATTTTCAGATATCAATTCAATCCATTATTTAATTGGAACCAGTTATATTTTTTCCCAGTATGATCTATGTATGCATAATCTCTATATTCATAGACACAGCATACACCTCTTTGTACCCCCAATACTAATTTATTCGTCTTCACAATATTGCTCCCGGAAATGGTGGAAGAAATACGCATGCCACCTGATCTACATATACATTTTATTACAGTAATATTCTGGACACCAAATGCAAAGGTCACACTTATTATTGTACCAAAGCCTAAATGGAAAGTGAGCATGGATTACTAAAAACATCCATGTCCACATTGCCTAATTCTCTCAAATGTCAATCCTATTCGTGACTACATATGTGTTTCTTCCTAAGATTATATATTCAACCTGAAACCTTTGAAAAAGTCTAATCCTATCACTTTATAGTTTGCCTGATTTTGTAATGTCTCTATTGATATCTGCTTTCCTACATATTTACCAAGTTCATCATTGTGATTGACTCTTCACATGTGCTGACAAATATTCACTCTCTAACCAAAACCCTATTGCTAAAGAACTTTTGTTTCAAATACTATACTCACTCTTCTTCCTATACCTACCGACTATCTTCCTAATCCTACCGACTATCCCTGTTTGACTCGATGTTCTCTTGTACATTCAATCATCTAAGGTAGAAGATCCTATGCCATTGATTATAGATTCATCTTAGACATCTGTGCATAACATAATCCAATGCTAATTATCCCAGTCAAGGTCCCAATGCCATTCTGGGCTTCGAATCTAAACTAGATTACTGTTTTCATAATTATATTTCATCTCTATATTCTTTTAAATATTTTAGGTTCCAAATACCATCATTCATCCAGCAGAATGATTTCTAACCCAAATCAAACATGTGGTTAACCTTAACCATTCACTGTTCCATCAATGTAACTTTACAGAAGAGCAGGGATAGAGTTGTATGAGATCTTTCACCTGATGAAAACCTCAAAGGTACATGCATAAATGATCTCTGAAGAACATGAAGGCAGCTATAAAAGACCTGAGAGAGCAAAAGTCATCTTTAATGGCAAACAACCTGGTCAGGATGAAGGGTTCTGACTGAATCAGCCTCTCTCTTCTTAATGTAGAGAAAATGGACCAAACCCAGCCTGTGTGGGTAGCTGTCCCAGGGCGCCTATGATTGATATACCGTTCTATCTTGTGAAAGTGTAACAGGAAGTAGGGGCAGCCTCCTTCTCATGTGACACTTGGAAGCCACTGGTAGGACAAAGTGGTTGCCAAGGCAGTAACCTCATTCAGTTCCTGAAGGAAGTGACCTCACCTCACTTCCTTGGTGATTAAAATCTCTGAACTTGGGATTCATGAAGCCAGTCACCCATAGCCAGTCCCAGTCCCAGTCCCAGTGGTCACACTTGTTTGGATTTACCAAAGACAGAGTCAGTCTTTCTTGGTAACTACTGATGTGAGGATGGCCAAATGCCAGGAAAGCTTTAAAGAGGAGCCGTTTCTGAGAAAGCAGGTAGTGGCTCACCTCTGGCTCCTGACACCTTCACAGAGTTAGCCAAGGAGACCAGATCTGACACAGGTCAGGCCATTTCAGGGGAACATAGTATGGTCCACCAGTCAGAGGACACTCTGGATATTCACAGACCTACTTGACTTAAGGAGGTGCCTTTGTTGGTGTGGGTGTGAGTTTGTGGTTTTGTCTCATGTTCTGAGAATAGGTAGGAAAGGCAGTTTGTTTGGATTGGAGTGGACTGTTTCTAGTAAGTCGTTAGACAAGGCGAGTGCTTCTATGTCTGTGTTTCCCACTCTGTCCGTGGTTGTAGACATTAGAAAAGAGAATGCATCAAGGATGTGTCCTGTCTAGTAGAATGCTTCCCAGCATTCTTCCTGCCCGATTTAGGAATGGACTGTGGCTCGCCTTATGCATGGGAAACACCTACTAACTTTCTAAGTTCCTGTTTTCTTCCTGAATTCCGGCAAACCTCAAGAATAGGCCCATGGTTTTGAGTCCAAGATATGTACCACCTCCAAGCTCTGTGACATGGCCATGTGCTTGATAGCTGTAGGGAATGGGAACATCTTAGAAAACTCAAATATCTGTGTGACCAGTAAACTCTCAGTGGAGAAACTGTGCTTTGGTTCATTTGCATACTTATGGTTATGTTGCCCTGAATGTCAAGAAGGTCTTTGCCTCAGGCCACCCCTTTGTGAAGCCTGAAGAAAACTGTTTTCAAATGGAAATAAATGGGCATAACATGTGGCTCTTTGCTTAATTGCTTTGAAAAGGGACGTGTCTGAATCAGCCTTTTGGGGCTGTGTGAGGTTGTGGCTTAGATTCTCAGCACATGGTAGATCTAAAGGTAGATTCCATTTGTGCAATCAAAACCAAAATGGCAAAAAATCACTCATTGTGGATGAGTCTCTTGCCTTCCTCTGTTAGGTTCTTTACCTCCATCAAGTGTGAATAGGAGTCCTTTAGGTCAAATGAGTTCTTCAAATCCCTGCAGAGGTGCTTGTGTTTTCTCAAGATTCCATATCACATAAAGAATCTATACCTGAGAGTCAGTAGGCCTCAAATTGGAGAAGGAGAGCAGTATTAATGGCAGGCCTATTTGATCACTCCTGGTTCACAGGAAGGGTGTCCATGTCACCCTCACTTTAGGCAAATGAGGGGCAAGCGACATTATTTTGGACACTCTCTTGGGATGCATCCTGCATGGTAACCTCCAGCCAGAGGTTATGATGAATGTCTATATTTAAGAAGATGAGGGCCATGTGGGTGTCTTTTGGTTTTAATTGTGGTCATTCTTGTGGCAGTTGAAAGAGATGACTGGATCCACCTGGGCTTGAACTCTGGTGTCATTCCCCTTAGAGCCTGAGTTCTGGAACACATATCAAAGAAGAATTGCCATAAATTGTGTGGGGATTTTAAGAGGCCACGCATGAGAGTCACCCTTGGAAACTGAGATCTATGCCCACGGTGGCTTTCCACAGAGCACTGGGAATCTCAGACAGGATATCACATGATTTAATTCTGAAAGACTTGGCAGCCATATTTGATAGTCAAAAAACACATGGACCTCAATTTTAGACCTCAATGGGCGTGGCTTCATGTGACCTTTTGGCCACTCTTTGGGAAGCCTTGCCTGTGAGAGTTCTCCAGAGCTTTCATTGAAATGATCTTCCTCAACATTGAATGATTCCTGAATGAATTGAAATAAACAGTGCCTCCAACTTCATCCTTGAAAATTGGCTAGATAAATACCATGAAATTTTTAAAATTCCAATGACCAGGTGGCACTGAAGAACCTTTGGATGTCCTGTTGCTGATCATGAGTGTACCAGACAGTGCCTTGATTAACAGGCTTTCATGAATATGGTGTAGAACAGAGATGCCAGTAATTTGGAGCCTGCAGAATAGTGGGCCTAGAGCAGAGGTGATTAAGTGTGTGATAAAACATCTGTGGTGGGGTCATGTGGATCTGCCATTGTCTTCCAAATGGCTTGTGACTGACATGGTGCAGCCAGCAGAACATTGTATGTAAACGCATCATGTTATATGGAGAGGTTTAAGGGCAATGTTCAGAATCAGGTTGCTATGGTCACGGAGGCAACCTATGTGGTATACAAGTCCTGTTGGTGCATTCTCCTGCAGTCCCTGACCCACCATATGTGACAGAACTCCCTCCAGGACTGTGGTCAAGTTTAACTCCTTGTATTTCATGAAGCAAATACAAAACTCTCAGTGCAGCAGGAGACATTATAAAAAGTGGAGGATGATGAAATGGCTTCACAGTCCACATGGGGAGACACATAGCCCCCAGTGGCCATAGTTCACCTACAAAGAGAGAATTCAGCACTACTGCTTCATGTTCATTGGAAAATTATAAACCATGTCCTCCAGGTAACAGAGATGCATAAAGACGTTTGATGGTCTTACTAGAAAAAAAGCTAAAGTTCCTGAAAACTACATATATTTCAACTGTCCATCTTAGAGGCAGTTTCTCCAGACGTCTTTAGGCTGGCAAATCTTCATGTTTGTGGAGTTTTTACATTGTCCCTTACTTTTGGAATCTCCTCTACCATCTCCAAGGTTGTGAAATCCAGAGCAGTTTTCATTTCAGGTATGAATTCAAAGATTTTCTAACTCTTTTTCTCTAATTGTGTCTTACTTGGGGTGAAGGTAATGTCAAGTTATTGTTCTAAATGAGAGTGGGAAAATTTTTGTGTAACACTAATTTGCATACACATTGATCCATTTCCAATTTTCCATTCGAAATACTGAATCCCTGACAGTAACTCATACCCTACTATACTCTGACTACTAATCCTAATATGATGAAGAATAATACCCAAATAGAATAAAAATACAAGCAGTTCAGAGGAGGCATGCTGTACAGTTGGACTTCCCTTTTGCATGATTAAGGGTAGGTGTTATAAATCTACTCAATTTTTAATTGAAATAGTCCTCCATGTGTTTATAAAGTTCACAAATATGTGAATTCCTGTCTCCCTTTCTCTGTAGCCTACTCAGCACATGTATTTTTATATGCACATACAGAATCCTACCTGGTATCACACGTACATTTTCATGAGTTGGCTGAATTGGCAGATACAAATTGTGAGAAGAGACCAGTCCTCCTAAACGCTGTGGGAACTGAAAATTCAAACTATGCGTAAGCTTCCCAGTAGAACAATATTATACATAAATCCATGTTCAGTATAATAAATATTTTGCATCTGTGAATGATGTATATTACATGATGAATTACGATTAGCATATATATTGATACTTTTTAATGTACATTTGTGTTTATTTAAAAAAAAATATATATATATATATATATATATATATATATACACTCCAGATTTCTCAAAATATGAAATGTATGTGACTTATACACACTCTGTAAATTCATTCATGTTCATGTATATAAATTTATAATCAACTTTTCAGAAGATAATTCTCAGAAATATTCATCCACCTGAAATACATATTTATTTCCCAGTACTGAAAACTAATTTCAATCAATGGTGTTTACAAATCCTAATATTTCTACAGTAACTGACCCAGTTTAACATCAATGCCAGTAGATTCCTATGGGACATGATGTCTATATTGACCTTCATTTTAATCCAACACTGGTACATTACTATTTCTTCAGTTTTTGCACATCATAGGATATGTATTTCTTGCACAAGTTTAAAATATATAGGAATTTGTTTCACTTTCAAACACTTCTTGCTTCAGAACACATGTATTCCTCCATGTTACTTGACTGGTCTTTTCATGAGACTTCTTTCCAAATACATTATTTTCAATTTCCATAATCAATTTCGAAGCTAAACTCACACACTCTTCATGATGAACCATAACATTAATATTAACATTAGATGTATAACTGGTTGGAATGAATAATTGTATATCAATATAAGATTTCCTCTATATGTTCACGATTCAATTCAATCCATTATTTAAAGTTGGAACCAGTTATGCTTTTTATTCACAGTATTGTCTATTAATGCATTATCTCTATATTAATAGATACAGTGTACTCTTCTTTGTCCCTTCAATACTAATTTATACGTCTTCATAATATTGCTCCCAGAAATGGTGGAAGAAATACTCATGTCACCTTATCTATATATAGATTTTATCACAGGAATATTCTGGACACAAAAAACGAAGGTCACACTCATGATTGTATCAAAGCCTAAATGCCAAGGGAGCGTGGATTACTAAAAAGAACCATGTCCAGGTTGCCTAATGCTCTCAAATGTAAATCAAATTTGTGACTACATATTTGTTTCTTCCTAAGATTATATATTCAACCTCAACCATGTTGAAAATGTCTAATCCTATCACTCACTTCATACTTTGCCTGATTTGGTAATATCTTTATTGATACCTGCTTTCATACATATTTCCCCCAGTTCATCATTGTGACTGACACTTCACATATGCTGACATTTACATTCACTCTCTACCCGAAACCCTATTGCTAAAGAACTTTTGGTCCAAATCCTATACTCACTCTTCTTTCTAAACCTACAGACTATCTTCCTAATGCTACTGACTATAGTTTTTTGACTCGATGTTCTCTTCAACAATCAATTATCCAAGGTATAAGGTCCTATGCCATTGTATATCAATTTATCTGAGACACATGTGCAGAACATAATTCAAACCTAAGTATCCCACTCAAGGGCCCAGTTCCCTTCTGGCTTCCAATCTTACCTAGATTTCTGTTTTTATACTTATATTTTACCTATATATTTTTGTAAATATCACAGGCTCCCAATACCATTATTCATCCGGCAGAAGGATTCCTAATGCAAATCAAACATGATATTAACCCTAAACATACACTTTTCCCTCAATCTAACTTTACAGAAGAGGAGGGAGAGAGTTGGTCTTACAATACAGGAATGTAGGGGATCTTCCACCTGCTGAGAACATCAAAGGTATATGCAGAAATGATCCCCTGAGATGATGAAGGAAGCTATGAAGGACCTGAGAGAGCAAAAGACATCTTCCATGGCAAACTATCTGGTCAGGATGAAGGGATGTGTCTGAATCAGCCTCTACCTTCTTAATGTAGAGAAGATGGACCAAACCAGGCCTGTGTGGAGAGCTGTTCTCAGGTACCTATGGTTGGTATACCATTCTAACTGTGAAAGTGTGACAGGAAGTAGGGACAGCCTCCATCTCATGGGACCCTTAGAAGTAACTGTTAGGACAAAGTGGTTGCCAAGTCAGTGACCTCATTCAGTTCCTGAAGGAAATGACCTCACCTCACTGCCTTGGTGATGGAACTCTCTGGACGTTTGATCCTGGAAGACAGGCACCAAGAGCCAGTCACAGTCCCAGTCCCAGTGGTCTCACTTGTTTTGATTTACCAAGAACAGAGTCAGTCTTTCTTAGTACCTACTGATGTGACGATGGCCAAATGACAGGAAAGCTCTGAAGAGGAGCTTTTCCTGCGAAAGCAGGTAGTGGCTCACCCATGGCTCCTAACAACTTCAAAGTGTTGGCCAAGGAGACCAGATCTGATACAGGACAGGCCATTTTGGGGGAACATACAATGGCCCACCATTCTGAGGACACTCTGGATAGTCACAGACTTACTTGAGCAAAGGAGGTGCCTTTGAGTGTGTGTGTGTGGGTTTGTGGTTTTGTCTCATGTTCTGAGAATAGGTAGGAAAGGCTCTTTGTTTGGATTGGTGTGGACTGTTTCCAGTAAGTCGTTTGACAAGGCGAGTGCTTCTATGTCTGTGTATCCCACTCTGTCCGTGATTGTAGACATTAGAAAAGAGAATGCATCAATGGATGTGTCCTGTCTAGTAGAAAGCTTCCAAGCATTCATCCTGCCCAATTTACAAATGGACTGCAGCTTGTCTTATTGAAGGGCAACATCTGCTCTCAGTAGTTTCTGTTTTCTTCCTGAATTCTGTAAACTCTCCAGAATAGCCTCATGGTTTTGTGTCCAAGATATGTACCACCTCCAAGCTCTGTGAAATGGTGATGTACTGGATAGCTGAAGGGAATGGCGAGAATCTAAGAAAACTCAGATATCAGTGGGACCAGGAAAGTCTCAGTGGAGAAACCCTTCTTTTGGCCTTTTGCTTACCTATTGTTCTGTTGCCCTGAATTTCAGGAAGGTCTTTACCTCAGGACACTAATTTGTGAAGCCTGAAGAAAACTGTTTTCAAATGGAAATTAATGGGCATCACCTGTGGCTCTTTGCTTAATTGCTTTGGAAATGGATGTTTCTGAAACAGCCTCTTGGCCCTGTGTGAGGCTGTGGTTAGATACTCAGCACCTTATACATCCCACGTGTTCATCCAAAACCAAAATGGCCAAAAGAGCAGTTTTTGTGGATGAAGTCTCTCCCTACCTCTGTAAGGTTCCTGACCTCTATCAAGTGAGAATAGGGTGCCTTTGGGTCAAATGAGTTCTTCAAAGCCTTTCAGAGGCTAGCCCATAGGTGATTCCAATGATTCCAATTCACATGAAGAATCTAAACCCCACAGTCAGTAGTCCTCAAATTGGAGAAGCAGAGCAGTATTAACGGCAGGCCTATTTGATAAGTCATGGTTCACAGGAAGGTGTTCAGGCCACCCCAACGTTAAGCAAATGAGGGGCAAGGGAGCTTATTTTGGACACTGTCTTGGGCTGTGCCCCTAATGGAAACCTCCAGCCAGAGGTTAAAATGAGTATGTATATGGAAGAAGATGACGGCCATGTGGAAGTGCTCTGGTTTTAATTGTGGTTATTAGTGTGGTTGTTGAAAAATATGACTGGCTCCTCCTGGTCTTGAATTCTAGTGTGATTCCCCTTAGAGACTGAGTTCTGGAACTGATCTCAGAGAGGTATTGCCATGAGTTTTATTGGGATTTTAGGAGGCCATGCATGAGAGTCACCCTTGGAAACTGAGATCTGTGCCCAGGAAGGCTTTCCACAGAGCACAGGGAATCTCAGCCAGGTTATCACATAATTTTTTTCTGAAAGAATTAGCACCCATAGTTGAGAGTCAAAACACGCAAGGATTTTACATTGTAGACCTCAATATGCCTGGCTTTATGTGACCATTTGGCAACTCTTTGGGAAGCCTTGCCTGTGAGAGTCTTCCAGAGCTTTCATTGAAATGGGCTTCCTCACCATTTAATGGTTACTGAATTAAATGAAACCCTCAGTGCCTCCAACTTCAACCTTAAAAAATGGGCTCGATAAATACCATGAAATTTTTGAAATTCCCATTACCAGGTGGCACTAGAAAACTATTGGAGATCCTGTTGCTGATCATGAGTGTACGAGAAAGTGCCTTGATTGACTGGGTTTCACAAAAATGGTGTAGAACAGAGATGCCAGTAAGTTGGAACCTGCTGAATAGTGGGCCTACAGCAAAGGTGGGTAGGTGTGAGATAAAACATCTCTGGTGTTTTCATGTGGATTGGCCATTGGCTTTCAAATGGCTTGTGACTGACATGATGCAGCCAGCAGACCCTTATATGTAAAGGCATCTTGTTATATGGATAGGTTTCTGGGCAATGTTCAGAATCAGGTTGATATGGTCAAGGGGGCAAGCTATGTTGGACATAAGCCTGGTTGGTGCATTCTCCTGGAGACCCTGTCCCACCACACGTGACAGAACTCCCTCCAGCACTGTGTCCCAGTTGAACTCCTTGTATTTCATTAAGCCAATACCAAACTCCCAGTGCAGCAGCAAGAATCACCACGAAAAGTAGAGTATGACCAAATGGCTTCACAGTCCACACGGAGAGACACTTATCCCCCAGTTGCCACAGTTTACCCACAAAGTGAGAATTCAGCACTGCTGCCTCATTTTAATTGGAAAATAAGATACCATGTCCTCCAGGTCACATAGATGTTGACCCAGTTTTGATGGTCTCACTACATAGGATGCTAAAGCTACCGACAACAACATACATTTTAAGTGTCCCAACTCATAGGCAGTATCTCAAGAAGTCTTTAGGCCTGCAGAGCTCCATGTTGTGGAGTGTTTACCTTGTCTTTTACTTTTGGAAACTCATCTACCACCTCCAAGGTTGTGAACTCCTCAGCATATTCCATTCCGGGTATGTATTCACAGATTTTCTAACTCTTATCCTCTAATTGTGTATTTCTTCCAGTGAGGGTAATATCAAGGGATTGTTTTTAATGTGAGTGGGAAGATTTTTGTGTAGCACATATTTGCAAACACATTGGGTTAACTTTCCTATTTTCCATTTGAAATACTGAATCTCTGACACTAACCCATACCCTACTAGACTCTGACTACTAATCCTTATATGATGGAGAATAGTAACCCAAACAGAATACAAATACCAGCAATTCAGAGAAGGCATGGTATGTAGTTGGACATCCCTTTTGCATTATATTGTGTAGGAGTTATAAATATAGTTAATGTTTATTGACATAGTTCTCCATGTGTTTTTAAAATTAACAAATATGTGAATTCCTCTCTCCCTTTTTCTGTAGCCTATTAAGCACATGTATTTTTATATGCACAAATAGAATCCTACCTGGTATCACATGTACATTCTTCTGAGGTGGCTGGCATGGCAGATAAAAATTGTGGGAAGAGATCACTCCTCCTAACCTCTGTTGGAACAGAAAATTCAACCTATGGGTGAGCTTCCTAGTTGACCAACATTATGCATAAATCCATTTTCAGTAAAATGTATATTTTTGGATAAGTGGATGTTATATATTTAATGATGAATTTCGATTGGCATATATATTGCTACTTTTTAATGTCTCGGTGTGTGTGTTTGTGTGTGTATATATATATATATATATATATATATATATATATATATATATATACTCTCCCGGTTTTTCAAAATATGAAATATATGTGTCTTATTATACACTTCCCAGAATTATTCATATTCATGTATGAGGATTTATAATGAACTTTTCACAAGATTATTCTCAGAAATATTCATCCACCTGAAATACATATTTGTTTCC
The DNA here is from genome assembly GCF_048772815.1 of Callospermophilus lateralis. NCBI lineage: Eukaryota > Metazoa > Chordata > Mammalia > Rodentia > Sciuridae > Callospermophilus > Callospermophilus lateralis. The sequence goes on from NW_027513223.1 coordinate 1,774,777, forward strand.
TAATACTGAAAACTAACTTCAGTGAATGGTGCATACAAATCATAATATTTTGACATTGCAAGATGGCCGCGAATAGAGAGCATCATACCCAGTGTACCGCGCCACTGCGCAGGTGACTAACGAATAAGAACGACAAAAAACTATCTTGTTAGGAACTTACAGCAAAATGGGGGTGCACTGAAACCTAGAAGAAGGATTTCTAGCACTGAGGTCCGGTAAATGAGTCTCAAACATGAGCCAACTCTGCGACCGGAGATCCTGTCTGACTGATCCGCGCGACCCGTCCAGTGGCTACAGACAGCAGGGCACCACCGAGATGCGATCAATAATCACGGAGAAACGTTGATGCAGATTCTGTGGAATTCTGCCAGTAGAGTCCCCACTGAGCCCTGGGCTGAGTTCAGGGTTTCAGATGGGGAAGGAAGTGGTACAGTTCTAACCCCCACAATAGAAACTCCACGAAGGAAACCAACGGCCACCATCTTGGTGAGCTGAAGTAACGACAGCCACTCCCCTACAGATTGCAACAATAGAACAGGTGCTGTTACTCAGCTCATTTCCCATACTTCGGGGAATTTGCATCAAATCTCTCCTAGGATTTCTGGGGGAGAGATTATCAGAGGGAGCCTGCATTAAGATAGGGGAAAACTAGAGGCACCTGACTTTCAACTCCCCCTCCCATCAGTGGTGAAAAAAGCCTGTCTAGCCAGCGCTGAGAGAGGGGCAAGCGGAAAAAAAAAATCAAAACAATAGAGTGCCGGGGTTCCCAATAGCCAACTGTGCAATCAGAGATCCGGGCTGATTGAATCATGCCTGCTGTTTCAGATGGCGGGGCACCACCGAGAAGTGACCTGAAGCAGGGAGAAATGTTGCTGCGGATTCTGTGGAATCCTGCCGGCTGAGCTCCCACTGATCCCCTGGCTGAGTTTGGGAATTCAGACAGGGAAGAAAGTGGTATAGTTCTATCCCCCACAAAAGAAACTCCACCAAGGAAACCAGCGGCCACCATCTTTGAGATCTGAAGTAACCACCGCCCCTCTCCAATAGACTGCAACAATAAAACAGATGTATGTTACTCAGCTCATCTCTCATACAGCGGGGAATTCACATAAAATGTCTCCTAGGCTTTCCGGGGGAGGGTTAATCAGAGCAAGCCTGCATAAAGACGCAAGAAAAACTAGAGACACCTGACTTTCGACTCCCCCTACCATCAGTGGCCATCACGAAACGTGTATAGCCAGTGCTGGGGGAGGGGCAAGCGGAAAAAATCAAAACAATAGAGTGTCTGGGTTCCCAAAAGACACCCTCCACACCCAACAAACGGCAGGCACAGAGTACAGTTTGAACTGCCGAGAGGCATCACTCAGGGGAAATCTGGTCTAGAAAAAGAAACCAGGACAAGCAGGAGAAACCAAAGGACTAGAAGGCAGGTCATTGTGACTGGGCGGCTGGAGACCGCAGGCCTGCACGTGACATTCCACCCACTGCCTGAGTGACTGGGGGGCGGAGGAATTCCCGCCTGCAGGCAACCGAGCGTGAGACTGCGTGGCTAGAGATTGCCAACCCAATGGCGACAGCCCACCTGCTGCCCGCGTGACTGGGCGGCTGGAGACCGCCTGCCCGCTGGCGACCAACCGCGCAATTGGGCAGCTGGAGACCGCCCGCCTGCCAGTGACCCAGAGCTGAAACAAACCAGAGACAGTCAAGTCCCAACCCCAATTCGGACACCTTGGCAAGGAGCCTGGGGTCGGCCAAAGCAGAGAGGTGACATCACTGGAGCTCGGCCTTCGGAATTACTTCCAAGCGGAATCCACTTTAGCAGGCATAGTTTACCAACACAAAGGAGAGACAACAGAGATATACAACACCAAAACAAATCTAAAGAATAAAGCAGAAACACAGCAATCAAATAGAGCTGGAAAGTAACGTGAACATCATGAAAAAACAAGGGCAAAAAAGGAGTACAAACAATGCAGGACAACTTAAATCTACAGGAGGACCTTGAAGCATCAGAAACAGGGATAGGGAAAGAACTCAAGGCATTCCGAACTCAGATGGAAAGGAATATTAGAGAAGACATGAGGCAGCAAGTCCAAGCAAAAAAAGTATATTTTGAAAATGAATTAAACAAACAAATTCAAATGGCAAAGAATGAGCATTACCAGGAGATAGAGATCTTAAAAAAATATTAAACAGTAATCCTAGAAATGCAGGAAAATATAAACCAAATTAAAAACTCAAACGAGAATATTACAAATAGACTAGATCAAGTAGAAGTCAGAACATCAGATAATGAAGACAAAGTTTATCAACTTGAAAAGAATTGAGTAAACACAGAAAAGATGCTTAAATCCCACCAGGAATTTATTCAAAAGATATGGGATGTCATAAAAAAACAAAAAACAAATTTAAGAGTCATCAGGATAGAAGAAGGCATAGAGATTCAAACCAAAGGAATGGACAACATATTAAATGAAATAATTCTATAAAACTTCCCAGAGATAAATGATGGATTGGATTGCCAATTCCTGGAAGCCTACAGGACCCCAAACATTCAAAACCAAAAGAGACCAACTCCAAGATATATAATTATGAAGATAGCCAACATACAGAACAAGGAGAGAATATTAAAAGCTATAAGAGAAAGGAGGCAGATTACATTCAGGGGTAAACCAATTAGGTTAACAACTGATTTTTCATCACATTCTTTGAAAGTGAGAATATCCTGGAACAATGTAATTCAAATGCTGAAAAAAAAAAAAGAATTTCAACCAAGAATACCATATAAAGCAAAGTTAAGCTTCAGATTTGACAATGAAATTAAAGTCTTTCACGATAAACAAAAGCTAAAACAATTCTCAGCCAGAAAACCAGCACTGCAAAGCATTTTGTGCAAAATACTACAAGAAGAAGAGTTAAAAAATAGTGCCCAAAACTAACAGTGGGAAGTATCTCAGTAAAGCGGGAGGAAAGTAACCAAAAAAGTAAAAACTATCCAAACTAAAATATAATAAATAAATAAACATGACTGGAAGTACAAATCATATTTCAATTGTAACCTTAAATGTTAATGGCGTAAATTCACTAATCAACAGACATGTGCTAGTAACCTGGATCAAAAAAACAAATCCAACATATTCTGCCTTCAGGAGACTCATATGATAGGAAAAGACATACACAGGCTGAAGGTAAAAGGTTGGGAAAAATCATAACACTCACATGGCCCTCGGAAGCAAGAAGGATTTGCCATACTCATATGGAATAATATCAACTTCAAACCTAAGTTAATCAAAAGGGATAAAGAATGACACTATATTCTGTTAAAAGGAATCATCCACCAACAAGAAAAAAACAATTATCAATTTGTATGCACCAAGCAATGGAGGTGCAACATTCATAAAACAAACTCTCCTCAAGTTCAAGAGTCAAATAGACTACAACACAATAATTATGGGTGACTTCAACACACCACTCTCGGCATTAGAGAGATCCTCTAGACAAAAACTGAATAAAGAAACTATAGAACTCAACAGCACAATCAATAACCTATACTTAACCGACATATATAGAATGTATCAACCATCATCAAGTGGATACATGTTCTTCTCAGCAGCACATGGATCCTACTCAAAGATACACCATATATTATGCCATAGGGCAATTCTTAGTAAATATAAAGGCATGGAGATTATACCGTGCACCATATCTGATCATAATGGAATGAAACTGGATATCAATGAGAAAAGAAGGAAGGAAAAATCCTACATCACATGGAAAATGAACAACATGCTACTGAATGACCAATGGGTTACAGAAGACATAAAGAAGGAGATAAAAAATTCTTAGAGACAAATGACAATACAGACACAACATACCGGAATCTATGGGACACAATGAAAGCAGTTTTAAGAGGGAAATTCATTTCTTGGAGTTCTTTCCTCAAAAAAAGAAAAAAAAACAACAAATAAATGAACTTAAACTACACCACAAAAACCTAGAAAAGGAAGAGCAAAACAACAGCAAATGTAGTAGAAGACAAGAAATAATTAAATTTAGAGCAGAAATCAACGAAATTGAAACAAAAAAAAAGTTGAAAAAATTGATAAAACTAAAAGTTGGTTCTTTGAAAAAATAAATAAGATCAACAGGCCCTTAGCCACGCTAAGGAAGAGAAGAAGAAAGAGAATTCAGATTACTAACATGTGGGATAAAAAAGGCAATATCACAACAGACACTACAGAAATATAGAAGATAATTAGAAAGTATTTTGAAACACTATATTCCAATAAAATAGAATATTGTGAAGATATTGATAAATTTCTTAAGTCATACGATCTGCCCAGATTGAGTCAGGAAGACACAAACAATTTAAACAGGCCAATAACAAAGGAAGACATAGAAGAAGCAATCAAAAGACTGCCAACCCAAAAAAAGCCCTGGACCGGATGGGAATACAGCGGATTTCTACAAAACCTTCAAGGAAGAATTAAAATCAATATTTTTCAAGCTTTTTCAAGAAATAGAAAAAGAAGGAGCTCTTCCAAATTCATTCTATGAGGCCAACATCACCCTGATCCCGAAACCAGACAAAGACACTTCAAAGAAAGAATACTACAGACCAATTTCTCTAATGAACTTGGATGCAAAAATTCTCAATAAAATTCTGACAAATCGAGTACAAAAGCATATCAAAATAATTGTGTACCATCATCAAGGAGGATTCATCCCTGTGATGCAAGGATGGTTCAATATACGAAAATCAATAAATGCCATTCACCACATCAATAGACTTAAAGACAAGAACTATATGATCATCTCGATAGATGCAGAAAAGCATTTGACAAAGTTCTGCATCCATTTATGTTCAAAACTCTATAAAAACTAGGGATAACAGGAACTTACCTCAACATTGTAAAAGCTATGTATGCTAAACCTCAGGCTAGCATCATCCTAAATGGAGAAAAAACTGAAGGCATTCCTTCTAAAATCTGGAACAAGACAGGGATGCCCTCTATCACCACTTCTATTCAATTTAGTTCTTGAAATACTAGCCAGAGCAATTAGACAGACAAAAGAAATTAAAGGCATAAAAATAGGAAAAGAAGAATTTAAAGTATCACTATTTGCAGATGACATGATAATATATTTAACAGACACAAAAATGTCTACAAAGAAATGGCTAAAGTTAATAAATGAATTCAGAAAAGTGGCAGGATATATAATTAACACGCATAAATCAAATGCATTCCTGTATAACAGAAAAAAAAAACTTCTGAAATGGAAATGAGGAAAACCACTCTATTCACAACATCCTCAAATAAAATAAGATACTTGGGAATCAACCTAACAAAAGAGGTGAAAGATTTATATAATGAAAACTACAGAAATCTAAAGAGAGAAATAGAAGAAGATGTCAGAAGATGGAAACATGTGCCCTGTTCATGAATAGGCAGAACTAACATCATAAAAATGGCAATATTACGCAAAGTTCTCTACAGGTTTAATGCAATGCCAATCAAAATTCCAACATCATTTCTTGTAGAAATAGATAAATCAATCATGAAATTCATATCGAAAAATAAAAGACCCAGAATAGCAAAAGCAACTCTAAGCAGGAAGTGTGAATCTGGAGGTATAGCGATACCAGAGTTCAAACTGTACTACAAAGCAATAGTAACAAAAACAGCATGGAACTGGTACCGAAAAATGCAGGTGGACCAGTGGTACAGAAAGAGGACACAGAAACCAATCCATAAAATTACAACTTTCTTATATTTGATAAAGGGGCTAAAAGCATGCAGTGGAGGAAGGATAGCATCTTCAACAAATGGTGCTGGGAAAATTGGAAATCCATATGCAACAAAATGAAACTGAATCCCGTTCTCTCGCCATGCACAAAATTTAACTCAAAATGGATCAAGGATCTAGATATAAAATCAGAGACACTGCGTTTCATAGAAGAAAAAGTTGGCTACGATCTACATACTGTGGGGTCGGGCTCCAAATTTCTTAATAGGACGCCCATAGCCCAAGAGTTCTTAACAAGAATAAAAAAATGAGACTTACTTATACTAAAAAGTTTTTTTTTTCTCTGCAAGAGAAACAAAAAGGGAAGTAAATAGAGAGCCTACATCCTGGGAACAAATTTTTACCCCTCACACTTCAGATAGAGCCCTAATATTCAGAATATACAAAGAATTCAAAAAAATTATCAATAAGATAACAAATAACCTAATCAACAAATGGGCCAAGGACCTGAAAAGACACTTCACCGAGGAGGACATACAATCAATCAACAAGTACATGAAAAAATGCTCACCATATCTAGCAGTCAGAGAAATGCAAATCAAACCCACCCTAAGATACCATCTCACTCCAGTATGATTGGCAGCCATTATGAAGTCAAACAACAACAAGTGTTTACGAGGATGTGGGGAAAAGGGGACACTTGTACACCGCTGGTGGGACTGCAAATTGGTGAGGCCAACATGGAAAGCAGTATGGGGATTCCTGGGAAACTAGGAATGGATCCACCATTTGAACCAGCTATCGCCCTTCTCGGACTATTCCCTGAGGATCTTAAAGAGTGTACTAAAGGGATACTGCCACATCAATGATCATAGTGGCACAATTCACAATAGCTAGACTGTGTAACCAACCTAAATGCAATTCAATAGATGAATGGATAAAAAAAATGTGGCATCTATACACGATGGATGCAGCACTAAAAAATGACAAAATCATAGAATTTGCAGGGAAATGGATGGCATTAGAGCAGATTATGCTAAGAGAAGCTATCCAATCCTTAAAAAAACAAATGCCAAATGTCTGCTTTGATAAAAATAGGGTAACTAAGAATAGAACAGGGAGGAAGAGCATGAGGAAAAGATTAATATTAAACAAAGACAAGTGGGAGAGAGAAAGGGAGAGAGAAGGGAAAGCATATGGAAATGGTAGGAGACCCTCATTGTTACACAAAATTACATATAAGACGTTGTGAGGGGAAAGGCGGGAAAAAGAGAGAGAAGTGAAAAAGCAGATGAGGAAGAGAGGGAAGATAAGATGAAAGGGGAGGGGGGATAGTAGGGGATAATAAAGGTAGCAGAGGACAACACTCACTAATATGACATTATGTAAAAATGTGAATGTGTAACTGATGTGATTCTGCAATTCGTATTTGGGGAAAATTGGGAGTTCATAACCCATTTCAGTCAAATGTATGAAAGATGATATATCATGAGCTTTGTAATGTTTTGAAAAACCAATAAAAATAAGTAAACAAAGGTTTAAAATTGAGTGGGAAGTAATCAGCTAAAAAGGAGTTGAGATGCATTCATTTTGATAAGCAGAAAGTTTGTTTTGTGTAGTTGTAAATATCACAAATTTATTTTACCAGAAAACTGGCTTTTGAAAATGAACATATATTGAGATTAAAGGATAATCCACCTACCTTCATGAAAAATTGATATCATTTCCTATATTTTTCATATTTCATTTTTTTTCGTGAATATTTTGTCATGGACCAGGTCTAGTCTTAGGCTACCTCATCTGACAAGTTCGTGCAATGTGTTGGATTGTTCTTTTCATCTTTTATTTGATAGTTTGTAGCTGATAATGTGTATTTTTCCTTATCTTTATTTGGACATACATACCCAACTATATCTTTGCATTTTATGTTTTACTGGGGAAGAGACTCATCAAAAGCTCTTTATTATATGTATCAACAATGAAACATTTAGAGCATGCAATTATTCTTAATTTTGCATGAAAATATCTTTGTACCATTTTTCTTATAAAGATGTAGAATTATTACTGTAATAAGTAACTACTTACAAGAAGAATTAAACAATTGACTTTATGTCAATCCTGAATATGAAAATTAATAAAATAAGTATTTGGCAATAAATATGCAATTGATAGAAATTAAAATCACAAGAAAGCCATTTAAAATGTCAGTGCATATGGTCCTTAAATAAAAGGTTTTTCAAATAAAATTTCACTAATTCATAAGAGTTAATATGCCATATCACAGCTTAATGTAATATAAAAACTTAAATGATAAGTATTGATAAATAAGAATGATACCTGTTTACTTAAATAGGTTTATTTGATTTTCACTGTAAGCTGTTAATTCTAGAAGACTTGAAAATTAAGAAAGACTTGGTCTATATTATTTCTAACAGGCTAATCAAAGTACTTTTAAATATATATGTATATATATCATATGTAATACATATGCATGAATATAGATACATATGTATAATAAATGTATTGTAATATATCTATAGGTTATTATAATTATTAAATTTTCTCAAGAAAAAAGAATGACTAAAAAAAAAATTCTTAAATGTAAATTTCATAGCATATTACTGTTTGTAATGACATGAGTGAAAAACTCCTATGGAGGGAAATAGAAAAAGGAAGAGAGAGAAGGGGGAAAATGAGGAAGAAAGTGAGTAAAGAAGAGGGAGAGGAGTGTTTGATTATAATATAAATGTGGAGGGTCTGGGTGTCTGGCTCAGTGGTAACATGCTTGGCTAGCATGTGTGAGGCACTGGGTTATATTCTCAGCACCACATATAAATAAATAAAATAAGGTCGATCAACAACTGAAAAAATAAAAAAAAAAAGTAGAAATATTACCAAAATTCTAAGTTTTTATGAATGCTAAATAAAAAAAATGTTACATAGCCTTATGTAATTTCTAGACTATCCAAAAGAGTCATTAAATGTTAGATTATTAGTGCGATAACTAAAAATCCATTGCTCTTTCCTCGACATTCTGTGGCATGCTAGTGCTAAAATAAATTGTATTATAACACCAAAAAAATTCTAATATTTCTACAGTAACTGACCCAGTTTAACATAAATGCAAGAAGATTCCTATGGGATATAATTGTATTTTGACGTTCATTTTTATTCAACACTGGTACATTACTATTTGTCCAGTTTATGCACATCATAGTATGTATATTTCATTCACAATTTAGCAAATTTATACGCATTTGTTTTACTTTCAATCACTTCCTGCTTCAGAACACATGTATTCCCCCACGTTTCTTGACTGCTCCTTTCATGAGACTTTTTTCCAAAGACATTATTTTTGATTTCCATTATCATTTTTGAAGCAAAACTCACACACCCGTCATGATAAACCGTAAACCTAATATTACCATTAGATGTAAAACTGGTGGGAATGAATGATTGTATATCAATATAAGATTTCTTGTATACTTTCAAATATCAATTCAATCCATTGTTTAAAGTGGAACCAGTTATATTATTTATTCACAGTATGGTCTATTCATGCATTGTCTCTATTTTGATAGACACAGGGTACACCTCTGTGTACCCTCAATAATAATTTGTATATCTTCAAAATTTTGCTCACAGAAATGGTGGAAGAAAGACTCATGTCAACTGATCTACATATACATTTTATCACAGTAATATTCTGGACACAAAATGCAAAGGTCACACTTAGGGTTGTCCCGAAGCCTAAATGGAAAGTGAACATGGATTACTAAAAACATCCATGTCTTGGATGCCTAATTCTCTCAAATGTCAATCCTATTGGTGAGTACATATTTGTTTCTTCCCAATATTATATATTCAACCTCAACCATGTTGAAAATGTCTAATCCTATCACTCACTTTATATTTTGTCTGATTTCCTAATGTCTCTATTGATATCTCTTTTCCTACATATTTTCCCCAGTTCATCATAGTGACTGATTCTTCACATGTGCTGACATTTACATTCACTCTTTATCCGAAACCCTATTGCTAAAGAACTTTTGTCCAAATACTATACTCACTCTTTTTTCTAAACCTACCGACTATCTACCTAATCCTACCGACTATCCCTTTTTGACTGGATGAACTCTTCAACAATCAATCATCCAAGGTACAAGGTCCTATGCCATTGTATATTGATTTATCTGAGACATCTGTGCAGAACATAATTCAAAGATAAGTATCCCAATCATGGGCCCAATGCCTTTCTGGTCTTCAAATCTTACCTAGATTTCAGTTTTCATAATTACATTTCACCTGTATATTCTTATAAATATTGCAGGTTCCCAATACCATTATTCATCCAACAGAATGATTCCTACCACAAATCGAACATGTTATTAATCCTAACTATACACTTTTCCCTCAATCCAACTTTACAGAAGAGCAGGGACAGAGTTGGTCTTACAATACAGGGGTGTAGGGGACCTTCCACCTGTTGACAACCTCAAAGGTCCATGCAGATATGATCCCTGGAGAAGATGCAAGCAGCTATGAAAGGCCTGAGAGAGCAAACGTCATCTTCCATGGCAAACAACCCGGTCAGGTTAAAAGCATGTGTCTGAATCATCCTCTCTCTTCTTAATGTAGGGAAGATTGACCAAACTAGGCCTGTGTGGAGAGCTGTTCCCAGGTGCCTATTGTTTCTATACCATTCGAACTTGTGAAAGTGTCACAGGAAGTAGGGGCATCCTCCATATTATGAGACCCTAGGAAGCAAATGTTAGGACAAAGTGGTTGCAAATGCAGTGACCACATTCAGTTCCTGAAGGAAGTGACCTCACCTCACAACCTTGTTGATGGAACTCTCCGAATTTGGGTTCCAGGAAGCCAGGCATCCAGACCCAGTCCAAGCTCCAGTCACAGTGGTCTCACTTGTTTGGATTTACCAAGGACAGAGTCAGTCTTTTGTGGTACCTAGTGATGTGAGGATGGCCAAATGCCATGAAAGTTCTGAAGAGGGGCCCTTCCAGAGAAAGAAGTTAGAGGCTCACTGCTGTCTCCTGACAACTTCACATAGTTGACCCAGGAGACCAGATCTGAGACAGGACAGGCCATTTCTGGGGAACATAGTATTGCCCTCCAGTCAGAGGACACTCTGGATAGTTTCAGACCTACTTGGGGGAAGGAGGTGACTTCGTGGGTGTTTGAGTGGGTTTGTGGTTTTTTCTCATGTTCTGAGAATAGTTAGGAAAGGGGGTTTGTTTGGTTTGGAGTGAACTGTTTCTAGTTAGTCCTTTGACAAGGCGAGTGTTTCTATGTCTGTGTATCCCACTGTGTCCATGGTTGTAGACATTAGAAAAGAGAATGCCTCAATGGGTGTGTCCTGTCAAAAAGAAAACTTCCAAGCATTCATCCTGCCCATTTTATAAATGGACTGTGGCTTGCCTTATCATTGGGCAACACCTATTATTTTCTTACGTTCCTGTATCCTTCCTGAATTCGGGCCACTCTCCAAAATAGGCTCATGGTTTTGTGTACAAGATATGTACCACTTCCAAGCTCTGTGACATGGCCATGTACTGGATAGCTGAAGGGAATGCATCTCAGAAAACTCTGATATCAGTGTGACCAGTAAAGTCTCAGTGGAGAAACCCTGCTTTGGGCCTTTTGATTACCTATTGTTATGTTGCCCTGAATATCAGGAACATCTTTTCCTCAGGCTACTCCTTCCTGAAGCCTGAAGAAAACAGTTTTCACATGGAAATGAATGGGCATTTTACCTTTGTGTTTTACAATAAAACCTTCACAGAGATTAGGCTCTCATTAACTTAAAAATACTTTTAAATTTTATCTAAGTGTAAATAGTAACATGTAACTGTACATATCTGTTTGATAACAAGTCCAATTATACAACACAAATGATACACATAAATCTCCAACATGTTTTTATTTTAAGCCTAGAATTACCATACAACCTTAGAACATTTCTGTTTTCATACTTATATTTCACTTCTATAGTCTTATAAATATCGCAGGTTCCCAATAACATTATTCATACAGCAGAACAATTCCTAACCCAAATCGAACATGTTATTAACCCTAACCATACACTGTTCCCTCAATCTAACTTTACAGAAGAGCAGGGAAAGAGTTGGTCTTACAATACAGGAATTTAGGGGATCTTCCACCCGCTGAGAACCTCAAACGTCCATGCTGAAATGATCCCTGTAGAAGATGTAGGCAGCTATGAAGGACCTGAGAGAGTAAGAGTCACCTTCCATGGCCAACAACCTGGTCAGGATGAAGGGTTGTGTCTGAATCTGCCTCCTCTTCTTAATGTAGAGAAGATGGACCAAAACAGGCCAGTGTGGAGAGCTGCTCTGGAATGCCTATGGATGATATACCATTCTAACTTGTGAAAGTGTCACAGGAAGTAGGGGCAGTCTCCATCTCATGGGGCCTTGGAAGCAACAATTAGGACAATGTGTTTGCCAAGGCAGTGACCTCATTCAGTTCCTGAAGGAAGTGACCTCACCTCACTTCCTTGGTGTTCGAAATCTCTGAACATGTGGTCCAGGAAGCCAGGCACCCACAGCCAGTCCCAGTCCCAGTCCCAGTGATCTCACTTGTTTGGATTTACCAAGGACAGAGTCAGTCTTTCTTGGTACCTACTGATGTGAGGATGGCCAAATGCCAGTAAAGCTCTGAAGAGGGCCCTTTCCTGAGAAACCAGGTTGTGGCTCACCGCTGGCTCCTGTCAACTTCACAGAGTTGGACAAGGAGAACAGATCTGAGACAGAACAGGCCATTTCATGAAAACATAGTATGGCCCACCAGTCAGAGGACACTGCGGATAGTCACAGACCTACTTGGGGGAAGGAGGTGCATTTGTGGGTGTGGGTGTGTGTTTGTGGTTTTGTTTCATGTTCTGAGAATAGGTAAGAAAGGCAGTTTGTTTTGTTTGGAGTTAATTGATTCTAGTAAGTCGTTTGAAAAGGCGAGTGTTTCTAGGTCTGTGTATCCCACTGTGTCAGGGGTTGTAGACACTAGAAAAGAGAATGCTTCAATGGATGTGTCCTGTCTAGTAGAAAGCTTCCCCGGATTCATACTTCCCATTTATGAATGGACTGTGGCTTGCATTATTGATGGGCAACCCCTGATATCTTCCTAAGTTCCTGTTTTCTTTCTGAATTCTGGCCACTTTCCAGAATAGGCTCATGGTTTTGTGTCCAAGATGTATACCACCACCAAGCTCTGTGACATGGCCATGTACTGGATAGCTGAAGGGAATGGCGAGCAACTCAGAAAACTCAGATATCAGTGTAATCAGGAAAGTCTCAGTGGAGAAATACTGCTTTGGTTACCTATTGTTCTGTTGCCCTCAATGTCAGGAAGGTCTTTGCCTCTGGCCACCCCTTTGGGAAGCCTAAAGAAAACAGTTTTCAAATGGAAATCAATGGGCATCACCTGTGACTCTTTGCTTAATTGCATTGGAAAGGGATATGTCTGAATCAGGCTCTAGGTCCTGTGTTAGGCTTTGGCTTAGATTCTCAGCACATGATGGATGTAAAGAAAATCCCATGTTTGCATCCAAAACTAAATTGGCCAAAAGAGCAGTCATTATAGAAGAAGTCTCTCGCCTTCCCCTGTAAGGTTCCTGACCTCCATCAAGTGAGAATAGGAACCTTTGGATCAAATGAGTTCTTCAAAGCCCTTTAGAGGCTATCCCATAGGTGCTTGGGTTTTCTCCAGAATCCAAATCACATAAAGAATCTATACCTGAGAGTCAGTAGGCCTCAAATTGGAGGAGCAAAGCAATATTAATAGCAGGCCTATTTGATCACTCCTGGTTCCCCGGACGAGTGTCCAGGACACCCTGACTTTAGGCAAATGAGGGGCAATGGAGGTTATTTTGGACACTGTCTTGGGCTGTGCCCCTCATGGAAACCTCAAGCCAGAGGTAATGATGAGTGTCCATATGGAAGAAGATGAGGGCCATGTGGGAGTGTTTTGGTTTTAATTGTGGTCATGTGTGGCCGTTGGAATAGATGACTGGGTCCACCTTGGCTTTAACTCTGTTGTGATTCCCCTTAGAGACTGACTTGTGGACCTCACCTCAGACACGTATTTCCATGAATTGTGTTGGGATTTTAGGAGGATTCACATGAGAATCACCCTTGTAAAATGAGATCTAGGCCCAGGGTGGCTGTTCACCGAGCACTGGGAATCTCAGCCAGGTTACCACATGATTTTATTCTGAAAGACTTGGCAGCCACAGATGAGAGTCAAAACACACATGGATGTCACAATGTAGATCCCAATGGGCCTGGATTCATGTGATCATTTGGCCACTGTTTGGGAAGCCTTGCCTGTGAGACTTCTGCAGAGATTTCATTGAAATGAGCTTCCTAACCATTTAATAGTTCCAGAATGAAATGAAACACACAGTGCCTCCAACTTCAACCTTGAAAAATGGGTAGATAAATACCAAGAAATTTTTAAACTTCCCATGACCAGGTGGCACTGGAGAATCTTTGGATATCCTGTGGCTGATCATGAGATTACAAGACAGTGCTTTGATTGACTGGTTTTCATAAAAATGGTTCAGAACAGAGATACCAGGAAGTTGGAGCCTGCTGAGAGGTGGGCCTACAGCAGTGCTGGGCAGGTGTGCAATAAAACAACTGTGGTGGGGCCATGTGGATCTTCCATTGGCTTCCAAATGGCTTGAGACTGACATGGTGCAGCCAGCAGACCCTTGTATGTAAAGGCATCTTGTTATATGGACAATATTCAGGGCAATGTTTAGAATCAGATTGCTATGGTCAAGGGGGCAAGTCATGTGGGATATAAGCCTGGTTGGTGCATTTTCCTGCAGACCCTGACCTACCAAAAGTGACAGAACTCACTCATGCACCGGGTAACAGTTGAATTCTTTGTATATCATGAAGCAAATACCAAAATCCCAGTGCAGCAGCAAGAAACACGACGAAAAGTGGAGGATGACCAAATGGCCTCACAGTCCACATGTGGATACACTTATCCCCCAGTTGCCACAGTTTACCTACTAAAGAAAATTCAGCACTGCTGCCACATATTCAGTGGAAAATAAGAAACCATGTCCTCGAGGTAACATAGATGCAGACACAGCTTTGATTGTCTCACTACAATGGAAGCTAAATCTCCCGACAACAACATATATTTCAAGTGCCCAAACTCAGAGTGAGTTTCTCAAGAAGGATTTAGGGAACCAGAGCTCCATGTTTGTGGACTGTTTTCCCTGTCCCTTACTTTTGAAATCTCCTCTTCCGTCTTCAAGGTTGTGAACTCCTGAGCATATTCCATTCCAGATATTTATTCACAGATTTTCTAACTCTTCTCCTCTAATTGTGCCTTAGTCTCCGTGATTGTAATGTCAAGGCATCCCTTTCTCTGTATCCTATTCAGCACATGTATTTTTACATGCAATTATAGAATCTTACCTGATACCACACGTACATTCTTGTGAGGTGACTGACTTGGTAGATACAAATTGTAAGAGATCACTCCTCCTAAAAGCTGTTGGAACTGAAAATTCAATCTATGAGTGAGCTTCCTTGTTTAACAACATTATACATAAATCCATATTCAATAAAATAAATACATTTGGATCTGTAGATGACATATATTTCATGGTGAATTTCAATTGGAATATATTATGCTATTTTTAATGTCTGTGTGTTTGTGTATGTATATATATATATATATATATATATATATATATATATATATATATATATATACACACTCTCCAGATTTTTCAAAATATGAAATATATGTCTTGTTATACACTCCCTAAACTCATTCATATTCAAGTATGTGTATTTATAATCAAATTTTCACAAGAGTATTCTCAAAATTATTCATTCACCTGAAATACATATTTGTTTCCTAGTACTGAAAACTATCTTCAGTGAAAGGTGCATACAAATCCTAATATTTCCACAGTAACTGAACCAGTTTAACATCAATACAAGTAGATTCCTATGGGACATGTTGTGCATTTTGACATTTATTTTATTCAACACTGGTACATTACTATTTCTTCAGTTTATGCTCATCATAGCAAATATATTTCATCCAAAAGTTTGCAAATTTATAGGCATTTTGTTCACTTTCAATCACTTTATTCAACAGAACACATGTATTCCTCCATTTTTTTGATGGGTCTTTTCATGAGACTTCTTTCCAAACACATTATTTTCGATTTCCATGATCACTTTTGAAGCAAAAGTCAAAGACACTTCGTGATAAACCATAACCCTAATATTACCATTAGATGTATTGCTGGTTGGAATGAATGATGGTATATCGATATAAGATTTCTTATATATTTTCAGATATGAATTCAATCTATTATTTAAAGTGGGACCAGTTATATTATTGATTCACAATGTGGTCTATTCATGCACTATCTCTATATTCATAGACACAGTGTACACCTCTTTGTAACACCAATACTAATTTATAGGACTTCAAAACATTGCTCCCAGAAATGCTGGAAGAAATACTAATGTCACGCGATCTACATATACATTTTATCACAGTAATATTCTGGACACAAAATGCAAAGGTTACACTTATGATTGTACCAAAGCCTAAAAGGAAAGTGAACAGGGATTACTAAAAACATCCATGTCCACATTGCCTAATGCTCTCAAATGTCAATCCTATTGGTGACTACATATGTGTTTCTTCCTAAGATTATATATTCAAACTCAACCCTGTTCAAAATGTCTAATCCTATCACTCACTTTGTACTTTCCCTGATTTTGTAATGTCTCTATTATTATCTGATTATACATATTTTCCAAAGTTCATCATTGTGACTGAATCTTCATATGTGCTGACATTTACCTTCACCCTCTAACAGAAACCCTATTGCTAAAGAAGTTTTTTTTTTTCCAAATCCTATACTCACTCTCCTTCCAAAACCTACCAACTATCTTCCTAATCTTACCTACTATCCCTTTTTGACTGGATGTTCTCTTCCACATTCAATCATCCAATGTACAAGGTCCTGTGCCATTGTATATGGATTTATCTGAGACATCTGTGCAGAAAGTAAGTCAACACTAAGTATACCAATGAAGGGCCCAATGCCCTTCAGGGTTTCAAATCTTAGATTTCTGTTTTCATACATATATTTCACCTACATATTCTTATAAATATCGTAGGTTCCCAATAACATTATTTATCCAGCAGAATAGTTCCTAACACAGATTGAACATGTTATTAACCCTAACCATACACTCTTCCCTCAATCTAACTTTACAGAAGAGCAGGGACAGAGTTGGTCTTACAAGACAGAAATTAAGGGATCTTTCACCTGCTGAGAACCTCAAAGGTCATTAAATATGATCCCTGGAGAAGATGTAGGAAGCTATTAAGGACCTCAGAGAGCAAAAGTCATCTTTCATTGCAAACAACCTGGTCAGGATGAAGGGTTGTGTAAGAATCAGCCTCTCTCTTCTTAATGTAAAGAAGATGCAGCAAACCAGGCCTGTGTGGAGAGCTGTTCCTGGGTGCCTATGGTTTTATACCATTCTAACTTGTGAAAATGTCAGAGTAAGTAGGTGCAGCCTCCATCTCATGGGACCCTTGGAAGCAACTGTTAGGACAAAGTGGTTGCCAAGGTATGGACCTCATTCAGTTCCTGAAGGAAGTGACCTCACCTCACTTCCTTGGTGATGGAATTCTCTGAACTTGGGATCCAGAAAGCCAGGCATCCAGAGCCAGTCCCAGTCACAGTCCCAGTGGTCAAAATTTTTCGGATTTACCAAAGACAGAGTCAGTCTTTCTTGGTACCTACTTATGTGAGGATGGCCAAATGCCAGGAAGGTCTGAAGAGGGGCCTTTCCTGAGAAAGCAGATAGTGGCTCACCACTGGCTCCTTACAGATTCACAAAGTTGGCCAAAGAGACTATATCTGAGACAGGAGAGCCCATTATGAGGGAATTTCTTATGGCCCACCATCAAACGACACTCCGTATTGTCACAGACGTACTTGGGGGTCTGTGTGGGTGTGGGTGTGGGTATTGGTTTGTGGTTTTGTCTCATGTTCTGAGAATAGGTAAGAAAGTTGGTTTGTTTGGTTTGGTGTGAACTGATTCTAGTAAGCCGTTTGACAAGGCTAGTCTTTCTATATCTGTGTATCCCACTGTGTCCATGGTTGTAGACAATAGAAAAGAGAATGCATAAATACATGTTTCCTTTCTAGTAGAAATCTTCCCAGCATTCATTCTGCTCAATTTATGAATGGTCTGCGGCTTCCCTAATGGATGGGCAACACCTAATATCTTTTTAAGTTCCTGTTCTCTACCTGAATTATGGGCAACCTCCAGAATACGCTCATGGTATTGTGTCCAAGATATGAACCACCTCCACGCTCTGTGATACGGCCATGTACTAGAGAGCTGAAGGAAATGATGAGCATCTCAGAAAACTCAGATATCAGTGTGACCAGGAAAGTCTCAATGGAAAAACCCCGCTTTGGGCCTTTTGCTTACATATCCTTCTGTTGCCCTGAATGTCAGGAAGGTCTTTGCCTCAGGCTATGCCTTTTTGAAGCCTGAAGAAAACAGTTTTCAAATGGAAATGTATAAACATTACCTGTGGCTCTTTCTTAATTGCTTTGGAAAGGGATGTGTCTGAATCAGCCTCTTGGCCCTGTGTGAGGCTGTGGCTTAGATTCTCAGCACCTGATGGATCTAAAGAAAAATCCCATGTGTGCATGCAAATCAAAAAGCCAAAAGAGCAGTCATTTTGGATGAAGTTTCTCGCCTTCCTCTGTAAGGTTTCTGACTTCCATCATTGAGAATATGGATCCTTTGGGTCAAATGAGTTCTTCAAAGCCCTGCAGACACTAGACAATAGGTTCTTGGGTTTTCTCATGACTCCAATTAACATAAAGAATCTAAACACCACAGTCAGTAGGCCTCAAAATTGAGAATAAGAGCAATATTAACGGCAGGCCTCTTTGAACACTCCTGGTTCACAGGAAGGATGTCCCGGCCACACTGACTTTAGGCAAATGGATGCAAGGGAGCTTATTTTGGACACTGTCTTAGGCTGTGCCCCTCATGGAAACCTCCAGCCAGAGGTTATGATGAGTGTCTATATGGAAGAAAATGAGGGCCATGTGGGAGTGTCTTGATTTTAATTGCGGTCATTTGTGTGGCGCTTGGAATAGATGACTGGGTCCACCTGGGCTTGAACACTGGTGTGATTCTCCTTAGAGACTGAGTTCTGGAACTTACCTCAAAGAAGTATTGCCTTGTATTGTGTTGGGATTTTAGGAGGCCATGCATGAGAGTCGCCCTTGGAAACTGGGATCTATGCCCAGGTTGGCTTTCCACAGAGCACTGGGAATCTTGGGAAGGATATCACATGATTTTATTCTTAAAGACTTGGCAGCCATTGTTGCAAGTCAAAACACATATGGACCTCAAATTGTAGACCTCAATAGGTCTGGCTTCATGGGACCTTTTGGCCTGTCTTTGGGAAGCCTTGCGTGTGATAGTTCTCCAGAGCTTTCATTGAAATGAGCTTCCTCTCCATTTAATCATTCCTGAATGAATTGAAACCCACAGTGCCTCCAACTTCACCCTTGAAAAATGGCTAGATAAATACCTTTAAATTTTTGACATTCCCATGACCAGGTGGACCTGGAGAACCTTTGGATGTCCTATTGATGACCATCAGTGTACCAGACAGTGCCTTGATTGACTGGGTTTCATGAAAATGGTGTAGAACGGAGATACCAGTAATTTGGAGCCTGCTGAGTAGTCGGCCTAGAGCAGTGGTGTGCTGGTGTGTGTTAAAACATCTGTGGTCGGGTCATCTGCATCTGCCCTTCGCTTCCAAATGGTTTGTGACTGACATGCTACAAGTCCCAGATCCCTGGATGTAAAGGCATCTTGTTATATGGAGAGGATTCAGGGCAATGTTTACAATCAGATTGCTATGGTCAAGAGGGCAAGCTATGTGGGATAGAAGCCTTGTTGGTGCATTCTCCTGCAGACCCTTATCCACCACACGTGACAGAACTCCCTCCATCATTGTGTCCCAGTTGAACTTCTTGTATTTTGTGAAGCAAATATCAAACTCCCAGTGCAGCTGCAAGAAACACCACAAAAATTGGAGGATGACCAATGGCTTCACATTCCACCCTGGGAGACACTTAGCCACCAGTGGCCACAGTTTCCCTACAAAGAGAGAATTCAGCACTGCTGCCTCATGTTCATTGGAAAATAAGAAACAATGTCCTCTAGGTCACATAGATGCTGACCCAGCTTTGATCGTCTCACTATAAAGGAAGCTAAAGCTCCTAAAAACAACCTCAGATGAAGTTTCCCAAGAAATATTTAGGCCGGCAGAGCTCCATGTTTGTGGAGTTTTTACCCTGTCCCTGACTTTTGGAAACTCCTATACCACCTCCAAGGTTGTGAACTCCTGAGCATTTTCCATTCCAGATGTGTATTCACAGATTTTCTAACTCTTCTCCTCTAATTGTGTCTTACATGGGATGAAGGTAATGTCAAGGCATTGTTCTGAAAACACATTGGATTCTTTTTCCAATTTTCCATTTGAAATACTGAATCCCTGACTGTCAGGCGTAGAAGGAATTCACCTTCAAAGAATAGCCTGACACTTACAAGAAACAGCCCCCATGGAGACATCCTGTCTGGGAGACATCCTGTAGCCAACTGTGTCTCTGAGACATCCTGTTGCCATCTGTATTCCTGAAACATCCTGAGTTTATCTCACCTTGTGAAGACATCCAGGAACTTTGGATAAGAGAGCTTTCCCATCTCCAGCATATAAATGCCCCTGTGTGAAAAATAAAAGTTTGCAGCTTGATCAGAACTCCTGTCTTGCTGTCATCTCTCGTGTCTCTTGTCCCTTCATTCCTCCGCATCTAGGTTCGCTGCCCCTGTTGATGTGTCTTTCCAGCCGTGACTACTGGCACCCACTGACTGGGGCTCGAGCCTTTGACTGATTGGGAACCCCGTCCTCCTGGAAGACTTCATCAAGTGGAGCTCGCGATTGCCACAGCAGACACCACAAAGAGACAGATCCAGGAGGAGAGTGGGGATGACGCACGGTGAGTGACCCACCATGGGACAAGCAGTTTCGTCACATGATTTGTTTTTGTCAGGCCTCAAAAAGTCCTTCAAGACATGGGGGGTGCGTGTTAAGGAAAAGGACTTAAAATTTTTCTTCTAATACATAGGAGAATTGTGTCCATGGTTTCACATTGAAGTGACCATTGATGGCAAAAGATGGCTTAGAGTAAGAGACTGTTTAAAAGATTATTATGAAACCTTTGGCCCAGAAAAAGTGCCAGTTCCCACCTTTTCTTACTGGAACGTAATTAATGAAATTCTTAAAAGTTCACCCTTTGACAATGGTACCTTACAACTTGTCAGGATTGGAGAAGAGACTATGCAAAACACCTCTCGTCTCCCCACGGCATGCCCATCAGTTAGTATAGACATTGACCCTTCTCAGTCTCCCCAGGACCCTGGGAACCTTCCTAGTCCCCCTCAAAATACCACCCTAATGAATAAGGCTCCAATGGTTACCAAACACCTTTATCGAGTTTTAAATCCCAGAGACACATTGACCCCTGGGACGGAGGCTACCTTGGAGAAGGAAGCGGCAAGCTACCATTCAGAAGATGCGCCACCTCTCAGGACCCTGCCACAGCCTATAGGACTTACACATCTACCTACCTCCTATATCCCTCCTGCCTTTTGTGCTCCAGCCTTTCAGGAGCAAAATGCAACCCAGATATTTTTCCCCACTTCCCTTGCCTAGCCTGGCTCCCTTGTGAGAGTCTCTCCAACATAGACGGGAACAGATCAAACTTTTAAAAGAATTAAGATCCCTAGACTCTGAGCTCTGTTCATTAGCCTTAGGCACGGAGTCAATGCAAGCTGGCCCACGGCGGTCTAATACAAAGGCTAAGCCACTCCATCAGCCTGTTCTCGCCTTCCCAGTCACCCGCAGTCAGATAGATAAGCCTGCCCAGGCTGAGGTCAAAGACTTAGAAGAGGATCAAGAGGAGGAAGTGGGGGAAATGGATCAAGGAGATCAGGACTCAGAGGATGAGGAGTTCACCCCTAGGCAGGAAGGAACCCAGAGTGTCTACAAAAAAATTAAGCCTGCGTTTTCTTGAAAAACATAAAAAGACTTGTGCTCACATTGGCCCCACTGTGCCCTACAAGTTGACTTTATTAGAAAGCCACAGCGCACAATGGCTTACTCCCAATGATTGGAAATTTTTAGACCGAGCTACCCTCAGTGCCGGAGATTTCCTGTTATGGAATGCAGATTTCGAGGAGCACTGTCAGGAAACTGCTCAAAAAAAATTAACTAACGCCTCCTCTAAATCGTGAACTTATGTTAAGCTAGTGGGCTATGCGCCATTTGACACTAAAACTAAATAGGCAGGTTTCCCTGCTGGAATTTTGGCGCAGATTCAGATGGCTTGCTTACATGCTTGGAGATGCCTCCCTCAAACTGGCTCGGCTACCACTTCTTTGGCAAAAATTTGACAAGGACCCAACGACCCTTATAGAAACCTTGTTCCCCGGCTTAACCTAGCTGCAGAATGCTTGCTTGGACCAAGCGAAAGCAAAAGAACTTTTGTAAAACATCTTGCCTTTGAAAACGCCAACCCGGCATGTCAGGATGTTCTTCGACCAGATAAGGAAAAAGGGAAACTTTCTGACTTTATTAGACTCTGTGCAGGGGTGGGTGCAGCCCATGCCATGGGTCTCGCCCTACATGCCCCCTTTACCAAGGTCTTTCACAATCCTGGCTCATGTACTTGCTTTACTTGTAAACAACCTGGCCATTTTGCACGCAAGTGTCTGAAAGACAAACAAAGCCTAGGAATACCGTCTCCTCAAACTGGGGCTAAACCGCCCCCAGCTACCCTTTGTTCTAGATGTGGTAAATGTCATCACTGGGCCGGTAAGTGTAGATCTAAGACAAATGGCCTCAGACAGCCTATTTCTTCCTGCTTCTCAGGAAAACCCCTGCGGGGCCAGCCCCTGGCCACGACCTCCCCCAGGACAAAACCAGGGGCAATAAGGTTTATTCCCTTCCAAACTCCAAACCTACCACAAAATTCTTCCCCACAATGCCTCCCTCCAACTAGCCACCCCAGGCAGCGCAGGATTGAACCTCTGTGCCACCACCGATACAATATTAGACTCAATGCAAGGGCACCAGATAATACCCACTAGAATTATGGGTCCCCCTTCATCTCATACGAGTGCCCTTATTCTTGGAAGAGCCTCTGCTACCTTAAATGGTGTTCAGGTCTTCCCTGGCATTAATGATAATGATTTCACTGGAGAAATAAAAATACTAGCAACAGCTATTAATGGAGTTGCGGCCATCCCAGCAGGAACAAGACTTGCACAATTAATATTCCTTCCCTTGGATTCAGGAGGCACTTCCACCGCCCAAACATACAATGGGGGACAGCCTCCCTCGGCTCCTCTGATGTATATTGGGTTCAGCCCATTTCTCACAATAGACCCACCCTTACCCTACTTATTGAAGAAAAGGAATTCCAAGGAATTCTAGATACTGGAGCTGATGCCACAATTATTTCTCACAAATACTGGCCATCAGGTTGGCCCATCACCCCATCCTTGAATGACCTAAAAGGGTTAAGAGTCAAAAAATCCCCATGTCAGTTCTAGGGCTCTTAGCTTTACTGATAAAGAGGGTAATAAGGTGACTGTCACTCCTTTCATTGTTCCTGACCTCCCTGTTAACCTATGCGGCCGAGATATTTTGAGTCAAATGGAAGTCATTCTTGCCAGTCCCAATTCCATGGTGACTCATCAAATGCTTTGTATAAATTTTGTCCCAGGTACAGGCCTTGTGAGACTGAGAGAAGGACTGGTGGGGACTATAAAACCCATAAAAAAACAAATACATATAGACTTGGGTATTCTGATTTTTAGTGTCGGTTCCTGACCCTCCTGTACCCCATGCAGATAAAATTATTTGGGAGACTCAGACTCTTGTGTGGGTGGATCAGTGGCCCCTTACCCCCCCCCAAAAATTGAAGGCTGCCTCCATGTTAGTGCAGGAACAGCTGGCAGCCGGCCATGTAGAGCCCTCAACCTCACCATGGATTACTCCTATTTTTGTTATCAAGAAAAAATCAGACAAGCGGCATCTTTTACAATATTTGTGTGCCAGTAATAAAGTTATGTGCCTGATGGGAGCACTACTGCCTCGAATTCCCACACCAATGGCTATTCCCAAAACTATTGTAAAATGGTTATTGACTTAAAAGTTTGCTTTTTAACCATTCCTTTACATCCTGAGGATAGACCCTATTTTGCCTTTAGTCTCCCTTGCATTAATTTCCACGGCCCTATGCAGAGATTTCAATGGAAGGTTCTTCCCCAAGGTATGGCCAACAGCCCTAGTCTTTGCTAAATATAAGTTGTTCAAGCAGTAGACCCTGTGAGAGAGTGATGACCACAATTTTATGTTTTACATAATATGGATGAATTTTTAATTGCTGCACCTAATTACCATGACCTTAATAATTGTTACTTGGACCTTTAGAAAACCCTCACTACCTTGAGACTACGGATAGCTCCTGATAAGGTTTAAACACAGGACCCTTATACCTATTTGGGCCTTAAACTTCAAGATAATCAGATCCAAATTCATAAAATACAACTGCGTGTGAACCATCTTCACACCCTTAATGATTCTCAAAAATTACTGGGAGATATTCAATGGCTAAGAACATATTTAAAATTATGCACTTGTGTACTTTTGCCCCTTAATGATATTTTGAGAGGTGATTCCTACCCTTCCTCCCCTCAAAAGCGTACTCCCGAGGCATGACAGGCATTAAACCAAGTCACAGAGGCCATTGCCAAACAGTTTGTTACACAAATTTCTTATAACCTTCCTCTGGTTCTGGTTCTTTTACACACTCCTCATATACCCTCAGGAAAATTTTGGCAGTGATATCCATATTTTAAAAATAAAGGCTTCCCCTTGCTTTGGGTCCATTTATCCACCACATCCTCCAAGTTTATTACCGTTTATCTTGCTCAGGTAGCTTCTATTATTATTAAAGGTCGTTTGCTTTCTTGACAACATTTTGGCAAAGACCCTGATAATATTTTAATTCCATATACTAATGACCAAACCCAATTTTTACTACAGAGAGGGGATGAATGGGGTATTGCCCAATCAGGCCATTTGGGAACAATTGATAACCACGTCCCCAATGACACCCTTTTACATTTTGTCCAGATACATCCATTTATTTTTCCCAAAATTACTCAAAAGGCTCCCAGTTCCAAGCCCTTACTGTCTTTACAGACGGTTCCAGTAATGGCTGTGCGGTCTTTGTTGTCAATAACCAGCCTACCACCTTTGATACTGTCTATCATTCAGCACAGTTTGTGAAATTGTTTGCCATAACACAAGTTTTTATAACATTTTGTGATAATCCTGTTAATATTCATACAGACAGTGCCTACATTGCTCATTCTGTGCCCCTGCTGGAGATTTCACCCGCCATTAAAGCTTCTTCCAATGCGGCCTTTCTGTTTCACCAGCTTCAGCAGCTAATTCAGGCCAGACAACACCCATTTTTCTTAGGACAGATCAGGGCACACTCTGATCTTTCCGGCCCTCTAACACAGGTAATGCTCAAGCTGATGCAGCAACTCCTACCATCTTTCCAATTTTTGGTGGCTCCATTCAATAGGCCACGGAGCTAAACAATCTTCACCAACTAAATTCCCAGAGCCTTCGATTACTTTGTAAAATTACCAGGCAACAGAAACGAGAAATAGTAAAAGAATGCCCTGCTTGCGCTCTCTCCCTCCCCATTCAACACTTGGGAGTTAACCCCCGAGGATTACTGCCAAATCAGGTTTGGCAAATGGATGTTACTCATTTTCCTGAATTTGGAAAAACCAAATATATACACGTTTCTATCGATACCTTCAGCAGCTTTATTTTTGCATCACCACATTCTGGAGAGGCTACCAAAGATGTCCTTTCTCATCTTGTTTCAGCCTTTTCCATAATGGGTAAACCAATACATATTAAAACAGATAATTGTCCTCCATATACCAGTGCCAAGTTTAAACAGTTTTGTGCTACCTTGCAATTTTGTCATCCTACTGGAATTCAATACAAACCTCAGGGCCAAGGCATTGTGGAATGTTCCACCTTACCGTAAAGACTTGGCTATTTCGCCTTAAGGCTTCCGCCCTTGTATTTACCACTCACAGGCATTGCCTTAACCATGCATTATTTGCCCTTTTTTTTCTTACCCTAGACAGTGAAGGCCTTTCGGCTGCAGACACACACTGGCATCCCTTTTCCAATTCTGATCAGCCACCTGTTATGTGGCGAAATCCCCTTACAAATAAATGGAAATGCTCACATCCTGTCCTCATCTGGGAATGAGGCTTTAAAATTATTTTTAAAGAGTTGACAGCCATAATTAAGAGACAAAACACACATGGATCTCACATTGTAGACCTCAATGGGCCTGGCTTCATGTGACCTTTTGCCCCCTCTTTGGGAAGCCTTGCCTGTGAGAGTTCTCCAGAGGTTTCATTCAAATGAGCTTCCTCAAAATTTTATGGTTCCTGGATGAATGGGAAACACACAGTGGCTCCAAATTCATCCTTGAAAAATGCGAGAAAAATACCATGAAATTTTGGACATTCCCTTTACCAGATGGCACTGGAAAACATTTCCATGTCCTATTGCTCATCAGGAGTATACCAGACAGTGCCTTGATTGACTGGGCTTCATGAAAATGCTGTAGAACAGAGATGCCAGTAAGTTGGAGCCTTCTGAGTAGTGAGCCTAGAGTAGTGGTTAGCAAGTGTGTGATAATACATCTGTGCTGTGGCCATGTAGATCTGCCATTGGCTTCCAAATGTCCTGTGACTGACATGGTGCAGCCAGCAGACAATTATATGAAAAGGCATCTTGGTATATGGAGACGTTTCTGGGCAATGTTCAGAATCAGGTTGCTATGGAAAAGAGTGCAAGCTATGTGGGGTAGAAGCCTAGTTGGTGCGTTCTCCAGCAGACACTGACCAACCACATGTGACAGAATGCCGTGCAGCACTGCGACCAATTTGGACTCCTTGTATTTTGTGAAGCAAATACCAAACTCCCATTGTAGCAGCAAGAAAGACCATTAAAAGTGGAGTATGACCAAAGGGCTTCACAGTCCACACGGGGAGACGCTTAGCCCCAATGGCCATTGTTTACCTACAAAAAGAGAATTCATCACTGCTGCACCATTTTCATTGGAAAATAAGAACACATGTCCTTCAGGTCACATAGATGCATATCTAGCTTTGATGGTCTCAAAACAAAGGAAGCTAAAGCTCCTGACAACAACATATATTTCAAGTGCCCAGCCTCAGAGGCAGTTTCTCAAAATGTCTTTAGGCCAGGAAACCTCTATATTCATAGACACAGGGTACAACTCTTTGTACCCCCAATACTAATTTATACGTCTTCAAAATATTGCTCCCAGAAATGGTACAAGAAATACTCATGTCACCTGATCTACATATACATTGTATCACAGTAATATTCTGAAAACAAAATGCAAAGGTCACACTTATGATTGTACCAAAACCTAAATGGAAAGTGAACCTGCATTACTAAAATCATCCATGTCCACTTGCCTAATGCTCTCAAATGTCAATCCTATTGACGACTACATATTTCTTTTTTCCTTAGATTATATAATTAAAGTCAAACATGTTGAATGTGTAATCCTATCACTAACTTTATGCTTTGCCTGATTTCATAATGTCTCTATTGATATCTGCTTTCCTACATGTTTTCTCCAGTTCATCATTGTGACTGACTCTTCACATGTGCTGACATTTACATTCACTCTCTATATGAAACCCTATTGCTAAAGGACTTTTTTTTCCAAATCCTATATTCACTCTTCTTCCTAAACCTACCAACTATATTCCTAATCTTACTGACTATCCCATTTTGAATGGATGTTCTTTTCTACATTCAGTCATCCAAGTAAATGTCAGGTGAGCGTCGGAGGAAGAGACCACCCAGAATCTACCTCATGCAACAGCAAAGGGTTTATTGGGGGTCCAGGGTGCTGGTGCTCATTGCTCACTTGAATAGAGCAGAGAGCCCTGAGAACAGCTTAAGCAGAGCTTATATACTTTCCTTGGAGAGGGCAGGGAGGGATTTTTATTAATGGATCAAGGCGAGTGGGCAGTTTGCGCGTAACCGGGTGAGGGAGTGCATTCTGTAGTTCGGCAGTTGGGGACAGCACATTCTGGGAACAAGATTAGCAAACATTTCTCAAGATTTCAACAGTGTTTTGTTAAGCGTACAGAAAAACAGAAAGTGACAAGTGCCTATTTTATTAACCTTTCATTCCCCACTTTTTCTTCTGGCTACTTTTAGTCATAAAAGTGATCATTGGGGGGTGTCACATTTTATGTCTGCTAGTGGGGTATTAACATAAGTTTAACTTGTCCAATTTGAGATTGGAGAAAAGAAATTACATGGTTGAACAAACAGAGTTTATAGTTAGCAATAATATGAGGATTATTATTGGACCAGCCAGGGTTGATAAATACGTAGTTAAACAGGGGGACTGTGTGAACCAAGACTCAAACCACCCTTTTTTGGCCTCTCTCTCTCATTGACACTCTTCAAGTTGTCCTTTTAATTTACTCATTGATTTTTTTACAACTCCATAATGGTCAGCATAAACACAACATTCTTCCATCAATGCAGAACAAAGGCCCCCTTCTCTCATGAAGAGGAGGTTCAACCCTTGACTGTTCTGTAAAACAACTTCAGAGAGAGAGGTTAAAGATTTCTGCAAAGCTGTGATGGAGGTTTCTAATATCTTTAAGTTTTGGTCTATTGCTGCTTCTAATTGTGTCATTTGTTGTGTCCCATGGACCAAGGCAGTGGTTCTTGTGCCCACCTCTGCTGCAACTCCTATTTCTAATAGGATGGCTAAAGTGAGGGATATATGTGCCCATTGGAACCAGGTTTTATTTCCCCCTATTTGAATTTCAAATGAACATGCATCAGGATAAAGCACTCTGGGAAACATCTGCACCATTACACAATTAATCATATCTGTTGACAACTTCATGAAAACATAAAAAATGTTTAAGTATATAGAATTATACTGCTGTAGGGACAGACAAGGCAAGGCGCCTAAGATAGTACCGAAGACAGGGAAACAGTCCTATTCGTTTGCAACCAGATTCAGAGGGCATTGCTTCTGTTGTAATCAATAAATCCCCTGAAACCCAAGTTTAGGTAGTTTCAGAATTTTGTACCCAACATGTAAAGGAAGGGGCGCAGAAGTTCACAGTCTGCAGAAGTTCACAAAAAGCAGTTTATTTTTCTGTTTTTTTCCTCTGTTCTTGGCAAGTTAACTTTTCAAGGACACCTGGGTTAGGGAGAGCTCTTTCTTCCCTTTAATTTTCACCCTGCCAGCAGTTACCATGGAGCCCAGTTTGTAACTTCTGTATCTTAGAAATGTAGCCATCTCTGTGAATCCCTAGCTCATGGCCAGAGGCCTTGTACACATATTTTGTGAAAAACTAGTAAGGGGGTGTCTACCTTAGGAGTGCAGATTTTTTTAGCCAGTGGCCAAGTAGAACAGGGCAACAAGTAAAGAGGAATTTTATCTACTCTGAAGTCTTTTATAGGGACTCTTTTGCTGAAAGTCCTAAAGTCAGCCATGATGAAGACTTCTGAAGAAGGTCAGATAAGACTTTTCGGTGGGCCTGGTACAGAGGGGGCAGATGGGGTAGGTGGGGCTGAGAGCAGTTCTGAAGATCTGAGAATGACGAAGGAAAGATGTAAAGGAATAATGGGAAAGGGGTTTGGGATTTTCCTAGCAACAAATACTTGAGCAGTAGAACAGGTAGAGCAGAGGAGAAGACTGGAGTTAGTATCACTAAAAGCCTGTAAGGGACTTTAAATTCTGAGTAACCTTTTTTCAGTGATGACAAAGAAACTTTTAAGTCCATTTTCATTACATCTTGGATAGGGGTCTGAGGGCTCTCCTCAGCTGGTTTGAGATTTGGGTTACCTGGTAAGAGGACCTGGTGGGATCCGGTGCGGACACTGATAGGAGAAGAGAGGAGGGAGTTGGTGGAGGGGTACTTCATTACCTGCTACCTCAGCAATTGGGCAATGGTCTGAGAACTGGCAGAGGTTTGGATTTTTGATCTAGTAATTGGAGGGGAGAAATCATGTTGCTGAGGTGATAGTGACAGCAGAGAGACTGGAGCAGAAGGCTAAGGGTGAGGATCTATTGGAGAAACATAGGTCAGGATGTGAGCGAAGGAGGGAAAAGGCCTCCACATAGGGGAATCTCCTTTCACACTTTTGAGCATTTGCAGAAGTTAAAAATGTCACGCAGAATTTGAGGACCTAGAGACCCCACTGTGGGCCATCGGTTTTGGTTATCTAATTGGTAATATGGCCAATGCTGTGTACAGAATTTTTTTTATTGGTTATTCAAAACATTACAAAGATTGCAGAATCACATTGGTTACACATCCACATTTTTACATAATTCCATAATAGTAACTGTTGTATTCTGCTACCTTTCCTATTCTCTACTATCCCCCCTCCCCTCCCCTTCCATCTTCTCTCTCTACCCCATCTACTGTAATTCATTTCTCTCCTTATTTTTTTTCCCATTCCCCTCACAACCTCTTATATGTAATTTTGTATAACAATGAGGGTCTCCTTCCATTTCCATCCAATTTCTCTTTTCTTTCCCTTTTCTCTACAGAATTTGATGAGAAGCTTGAGATCCATCAGGCAGTCCCTGTATGCTCACATCCCCATGACTTAGAGAAGAAATCGGCTTTCCCCCCACACAGCCGTGATTTCATGTGGCTTTGATAGTCCACCAGGCAATCATAGTAATCTAGGCTAGCCAACCTGCATCTGGCTCACTTGTCCCTACATCCATTAGGTTTGTTTCCATTGTCTACGGTTTGGAAGGGATTTAATGGAATTTTAGTGGCATCCTCTTCATCAGGGTTATCCCAATAGGAAAGACGCATAGCCAGCTAATAAATTTCTGGGTAGAGAGATGGTCACTAGTTACCTAATTGGGCTGTATACGAGATAGACCATAATTCTTTTCCAGTAGGATTTGTGATCAGCCATCGCTGCTGAACGGGCTGATGAGGGTTAGGACTACTGGTGGTCAAGGGGAGAGTCTATAGCTTTATCCACATGGCGAATACACAATTTGAAAGTGTTACCAGTCTTTTCCATTTTCCAGCCAGAGTCTCAACAGGCCGCAGGCTTGAGATGAGAGGTATGGATCCAGGAAATGATTCTGTCTACCTTTACCGCTGTAGGTGTTATAAGTAGCACCTGGTATGGTCCTTTCAAGCGGGGTTCCAGGGATGACACCTGATGTCGTCTTACATAGAAGAAGTATCTTACTTGATGTTGATTTGGAGTCCTCTCGTCCCCAGGTTGTTAGGCAGTGGCCATCTGTTTTCACAGGTATCCTGAGTTCTTTCAAGAGCTTTAAGTCTGTAAAGCAAATGGGTGTGAAAGAAATCGTTAGGTCTTAGAGTTGGGGTTAGGTCCCTTACTGGAGGAGGGGCACCATAGAAAATTTCATAGGGGGTGAGGTTACACAAAGAAACAGAGGGAGTATTTCTTGCATGAAACAGTTCATAAGGCAGGAGCATAGTCCAATATTTTATGCCGGTCTCTAAGCTTAATTTCGTTATGGTCTCTTTAATGTTTCTATTCATTCATTCTGCCTGTCCTGAACTCGGGGGTCTATAAGCACAATGTAACTTTCAATAAATCCCCAAGGTCCTGGCTAACCCCTGACTTATGTGGGTTATGAATGCCGGTCCATTATCACACCCTATTACTTTAGGCAGGCCGTATCTTGGAAAAATATCTCCCAGGATCTTCTTCACCACAATTTGCACTGTTTCTTTTTTTTTTCTTTTTTTCCTTTTCTTTTTTTTTTTTTTTTTGGTGGGAAAGGCTTCAATCCATCCTGAAAATGTATCTACAAAGACTAGGAGATATTTAAGTCCATAACTTGCTGGCTTTATTTCAGTAAAGTACACTTCCCAGAATTGTCCTTGTCTGGTTCCTCATAGGTGCTTTCCTGTAGGAAGCTTGGAAGGATAAGAATTAACCATTTGATGGACCTGACAGGCTTTTGTTAACCATTCAGTTATTTCCTTTAACTGTGAGTCGGTTAGTGGAAAACTCTGTTCTTGATCCTTCATAAATGAATGCAGTTTCTTTAAAGTAAGGTGAGTGATTTGATGTACATTATCTACTGACATAGTTAGAGCTGTGAATATAGGAGTTTTTACTGAAGGATTTAGAAATTCCACTTGGGGGCCTTCAGGGTTAAAAGTTATTTTGGCCCGGAGCTTGGTGAGCAGAACTCTGCCTATCAATGGGGCCGGGCATTCTGGGATTACATGGAAGGGGTGATGGATTTTTCCTTTCCCCTGGTCCCAGGTCCTCTTAGTTGTCCAAGCCCGATATTTACTGATATTAGCCCCTTGAATTAGAGACCTTTTATTTGATAGAGGGCAAAATGGAGCCTTAATAGCTGAGTATATTGCCCCTGTATCCACTTTAATGTGTACTGGGGTGCCCTCCACTTGAAAAGTTAACCTGAGCTCGGGGAGGGGATCTGATCCCCAACTTTCTTAGTCATCCTCCAGAGTCAGGATGGCTGGCTGGCGTGGCTGTCTCTTTCTAGGGCTCTCTTTGGCCCAGTGTCCTTTTTCTTTACAGTAGGCACATTGATCTGAGGCCAGGGGTGGCCTCTAGTTTGGGCCCAGGTATCCCTTCCTGTCTCCATGTTTCTTATTTCTGGCCTATTTGTTGTTGTGACCAGGACCTGAGTCAATTCCTTAGTCTGTCTTTTGTTTCTTTTATCCACCCTTTGCTTCCTTATCTTCCTCAGTTTCTCTCGTATAGTATACGTTTTTGGCTTCTCTGACTAAATCTCTCAAAGTCATATCTTGTAATCCATCTAAGTGTTGTAACTTTCTTTAAATATCCATGGCAGCTTGCCCAATAAAGGCCAGCATGACAGATGCCTTTTGAGCCTCTGCCTGAGTATCAAAAGGAGTATATCTCCTATATGCCTCCATAATTCTCTCTGGAAACATAGAGGGAGATACATCAGGCCCTTGAATAATCTCTATTACCTTGGCCAAATTAGTTGGTCGCCTAGCAGCCACTAAGATACCCGCTATTAGAGCCCGGAGATAAGTGGACAGATGCTCCCTACCTTCAAGGGTGTTGGGGTCCCAGTTTTGTCGATTCTAGGGAAAGCTGAATTGAATATTTTGGGAAGTTGTGTCAGTCACCCATCTGGTCCGAGGATATTATTTTCTAGCTTCCAGGAGGATTCTCTTTTGTTCCTCTGTCATGAAGAGAGTCCCTAGGTGTTGTTGGCAGTCATTCCAAGTAGGCTGGTGTGAAAACATCTATGAATCAACCACACCTGAGACACGAGTGGGGTCCTCTTAAAAGGGGGGATTGTTATTTTTCCAGTTATATAGGTCTGAAGCGGAGAAAGGCCAATACTGGTAGGCTTGCATTTTTTCCCCATGGCCATCATCAATCATTGGCACATAGGGACGGAGGGGGAGCATCACGGGAGTTCCAGGGTTTTCAATCTTTCATTGATGGTGAGTTCCTTTAGCCGGGCCAGGTTCCTCCAGGGGAGGAGGGGCTGTGTGTGCCGCGGGGGAGTTTTCTGGAGGGTGCTGGGCTGGCTTAGCTTCCTCCAATGGCAGAGAGGCTGAGTCAGCAGCAGGGGAATCACTTAGAGGGGGTTGGGGGTTGGGAGACCAGGGCAAGGGATAAGGAGAGGGAGGAGAGTCCAGTAGAGTTAAATCTTGTGACTTAGGCAGAAAAGAGGGTGGAGGAGGAGGAGGAGCAGAGGGTTTGAGAGATCGTGGGGGAAAGATTAGTAGCAGGGGCAGGGGCAAAGAAAGGCTTCACCCATGGAGGAGATTTGCAGAGGTAATGCCGGGTTAAGATATATGGCTTTTGATCTGGATGGCTATGTGGCCCTTCCTGAAAGACAATATCTCTGACTTTTTAAATTAGTGAGAAGTAGAAAAATCCTTCTAAGGGCCATCCGAATCCAAAGGTGGGCCACTCTGAGGCACAGAGAGTCTGCCAGGTCCAGCGGTTTACTGAAAAAGAAAGATTCTGAGCCCTTAAGCCGAATTTGGTCCAGTGATCAAGGGTCAGGGACAGAGGCATTGAAGTGCTCTTTTCCATAATGAAAAATGCACAAACAGTAAAAGCAACGACACATGACACAGACAAGACAAGACAATAAAGACAGGAAATGGACGTCCAACACTTAGACGAGGACTGAGTAGCCGGCAATACCTGATGGGCTGGCAATACCGAATCTGAAACAAAATATCACTGAGTTGAGGTGACTATTGTTCCTTGATTTTCAGAGTCCTCTGGGGTGTCCCTCAGGGTGGTGGCCTGTGGCTCTGTGACACATCTGTCAGCCACCGTGAGAGAGAGCTCACACTCTTCATTGACAGCCATTTTGCCAAGCTCTAACCTGAAACCTGACACCAGAAAGAGGCGCCTTACAAATCCCTTGAGGAGCCAGTTGGGGTCTCTCGTCCGCTGCTGCCAGAACTCGGTGGAACCTCCATATGTAAAGGTCGGATGAGTGTCAGGCGAAGAGACCTCTAAGAAACTGTCTCATGCAAAAGCAAAGGGTTTATTGGTGGTCCAGCAGGCTGGGGCTCAGAGCTCACTTCGATAGAGCAGAGAGTCCTGAGAACAGCTTAAACAGGGCTTATATACTTTCCTTGGAAAGGGCAGGGAGGAAAGTTAAGTATACAGAAAAACATGAAGAGACAACTACCTATTTTACTAACTTTTCACTAACGACTATACTTTGCCAGATTTCCTAATGTCTCTATTGATATCTATTTTCCTACATATTTTTCCCAGTTCATCATTGTGGCTGACTCTTCACATGTGCTGACATTTACATTTACTCTATACCCGAAAAGCTATAGCTAAAGAACTTTTGGTGCAAATTCTATACTCACTCTCCTTTCTAAACTACCGACTATCTTCTTAATCTTACCGACTATCACTTTTTGACTGGAAGTTATCTTTGACAATCAATCATCCAAGGCACAAGGTCCAATGCAATTGTATATCGATGTACCTGAGACATCTGTGCAGAAAATAAATCAAAGCTAAGTATCACAATCAAGGTCCTAATACACTTCTGGGTTTTAAATCTTACATAGATTTCTGTTTTCATTCTTATATTTTACCTATATATTCTTGTAATTATCGCAGGTCATCAATACCATTATTCATCCAGCTGAATGATTCCTAACCCAAATCAAACCTGTTATTAACCCTAACCATACACTGTTGCCTCAATCTAACTTTACAGAAGAGCAGGGACAGAGATGGTCTTACAATACAAAAATGTAGGATTCCTTCAAACTACTGAGAAACTCAAAGGTCCATGCAAAAATGATCCCTGCAGAAGTTATAGGCAGCTATGTAGGAACTGAGAGAGCAAAAGTCATCTTTCATTGTAAAAAACTTGGTCAGGATGAAGGAATGTGTCTGAATCAGCCTCTGTCTTCTTAATTTAGAGAAGAAGGACCCAACCAGGCCTGTGTTGAGAGCTGTTCCTGGGTGCCTATGGTTGATATACCATTCTAAGTTGTGGAAGTGTCACAGAAAGTAGGGGCAGCCTCCATTTCATGGGACTCTTTGAAGCAACTGTTAGGACAACGTGGTTGCCAAGGCAGTGACCTTATTCACTTTCTGAAGGAAGTGACCTCACCTCACAACCTTGGTGACAAAACTCTCTGAACTTGGGATCCAGGAAGCCAGTCACCAAAATCCAGTCCCAGTCCCACTCCCAGGGGTCTCACTTGCTTGGATTTACCAAGGACAGATTTAGTCTTTCTTGGTACCTACTGATGTGAAGATGACCAAATGCCAGAAAGCTCTGAAAAGTCACCTTTACTGAGAAAGCAGGTATTGGATCACCGCTGGCTCCTCAGTAGTTCAAAATGTTGACCAAAGAGACCAGATCTGAGACAGGACAGGCCATTTTGTGGGAATAAAATATGGTCCACAATTAGAGAAACTCTGGATAGTCACAGACCTACTTCGGGGAAGGAGGTGCCTTTGTGGGTGTTGGTGTGAGTTTGTGGATTTGTCTCATGTTCTCAGAATAGGTAGGAAAGTCGGTATGTTTGGTTTGGTGTAGACTGTTTCGAGTAAGTCGTTTGACAAGGCGAGTGTTTCTATGTCTGTGTATCCCACGGTGTCCATGGTTGTAGACATTAGAAAAGAGAATGCATCAATTGATATGTCCTGTCTAGTTGAAAGCTTCCCAGCATTCATCCTGCCCAATTTATGAATGGATTTCAGCTTGCCTTATCGATGGGCAACACTTGCTATCTTTCAAAGTTTCTGCTTTCTTCCTGAATTCTGGCCACTCTCCAGAATAGGCTCATGGTTTTGTGTTCAATATATGTACCACTTCCAAGCCCTGTGACATCGCCATGTACTGGATAGCTGAAGGGAATGGCGAGCATCTCAGAAAACTCAGGTATCAGTGTGATCAGGAGAGTCTCAGTGGAGAAACCCTGCTTTGGGCCTT
This sequence comes from Callospermophilus lateralis, assembly GCF_048772815.1. Classification (NCBI taxonomy): domain Eukaryota; kingdom Metazoa; phylum Chordata; class Mammalia; order Rodentia; family Sciuridae; genus Callospermophilus; species Callospermophilus lateralis. The sequence continues at coordinate 1,811,312 of NW_027513223.1, forward strand.
TTAATTACCAATTGTTCTGCTGCCCTGAATGTCTGAAAGGTCTTTGCCTCAGGCCACCCCTTTTTGAAGCCTGAAAATAACTGTTTTCACATGGAAATGAATGGGCATCACCTGAGGCTTTTTGCTTAATTCCTTTGGAAAGGATGTGTCTGAATCAGCCTTTTGGCCCTGTGTGAGGATTAGGCTTAGATTCTCAGCACCTGATGGATCTAAAGAAGGATCCCATGTGTGCATACAAAACCAAAATAGCCAAAAGAGCAGTCATTCTGGATGAAGTCTCTCCCCTTCCTTTGTGAGGTTCTAGACCTACATCAAGTTAGAATAGGAATGCTTTGGGTCAAATAATTTCTTCAAAGCCCTGCAGAGGCTAGCCCGTAGGAGCTTGGGTTTCCTCATGTCTCCAATTCAGACAAAGAATCTAAACCCCACAGTCAGTAGTCCTCAAATTGGAGAAGCAGAGAAGTATTAACAGCAGGCCTATGTGATCACACCAGGTTCACAGGAAGGGTGTCCAAGCCACCCTGTTTTTAGGCACATTAGGGGCAAGGGAGATTATTTTGGAGACTGTCTTGGTCTGCACCCCTCATAGAAACATTCAACCAGAGGTTATGAAGAGTGTTTATATGAAAGATGATGAGGGCCATGTGGGAGTGTGTTGGTTTTAATTGTGATCATTTGTGTGGTGGTTGGAAGAGATGACTGGGTCCACCTTGACATGAACTCTGGTGTGATTCCCCTAAGAGACTGAGTTCTGGAACTGACCTCAGAGATGTATTGCCATGAATTGTGTTGGGATGTTATGAGTCCACGCATGAGAGTCGTCCTTGGAAACTGAGATGTATGCCCAGGTTGTATTTCCACAAAGCACTGGGAATCACAGCCAAGATATCACATGATTTTATTCTGAAAGACTTGGCAGCCATAGTTGAGAGTCAAAACACACATGGACCTCACATTGTAGACCTCAATGGCCTGGATTCACGTGACCATTTAGCCAATCTTTGGGAAGCCTTGCCTGTGAGAATTCTCCATAGCTTTCATTGACATGAGCTTCCTCAAAATTTAATGGTTCTGGATTGATTTGAAACGTACAGTGCCTCCAACTTCATCTTTCAAAAATGGCTAGATAAATACCAAGAAATTTTTGAAATTCCCATGACCAGGTGGCACTGGAGAACCTTTGGATGTCCTGTTGCTGATCATGAGTATACCAGACAGTGCCTTGATTGACTGAGTTTCATGAAAATGGTGTAGAACAGAGATGCCAATAAATTGGAGCCTGCTGAGTACTTGGCCTAGAGCAGTAGTGGGCAGGTGTGTGATAAAACACTTGTGGTGGGGCCATGTGGATCTGCCATTAGCTTCCAAAAGTCTTGTGACTGACATGGTGCAGCAAGCAGTCCCTTCTATGTAAAGGCATCTTGTAATATTGAGAAGTTTCAAGGAAAGTTTCAGAATCAAGTTGCTATGGTCAATGGGGAAAGTTATGTGGGATAGAAGCATGGTTGGTGCATTGTCCTGCAGAAACTGACCCACCACACGTGACAGAACTCCCTCCAGCACTGTGTCCCAGTTGACCTCTTTGTATTTTGTGAAGCAAATACCAAACTCCCAGTGAAGCTGCAAGAAACACCATGAAAACTTTAGGATCACAAAATGGCTTCACAGTCCACACGGGGAGACACTTAGACCCCAGGGGCCACAGTTTAGCTACAAATAGCAAATTCAGCACTGCTGCTCATGTTCAGTGGAAAATAAGAAACCATGTCCTCCAGATCACATAGATGCAGACCCACCTTTATTGGTCTCACTAGAAACGAAGCTAAAGCACTTGACAACAACATATGTTTCAAGTGCCCAACCTCAGAGGCAGTTCCACAAGAAGTCTTTAGGCCAGAAGAGCTCCAGTTTGTGGAGTGTTTACCCTGTCCCTTACTTTTGGAAACTCCTTAGCATATTCTATTCCAAATATGTATTCACAGATTTTCTAACTCTTCTCCTCTAATTTTGTCTTACTTGGGTCTAGGTAATGTCAAGCCATTGTTCTGGATGACAGTGGGAACAATTTTTTGTAGCACATATTTGCATACACATTGGATTCATTTTATAATTTTCCAGTCAAAATAGTGAATCCCTCACACTAACCCCTACGCTACTAAACTCTGACTAGAATAATAACCCAAACAGAATTGAAATACAAGCAGTTCAGAGGAGGCATCATGTATAGTTGGACTTGCCTTTTGCATTATATAGGGTAGGAGTTATGAATCTAGTCAATTATTTGGTTGAAAGTATTCTCCATGTTTTTTTAAAGTTAACAAATATGTGAATTCCTGTCTCCCTTTCTCTGTAGCCTATTTAGCACATGTAGTTTTATATGCACATATAGATTCATACCTGGTATCACACGTATATTTTTGGTGAGGTGGCTGACTTGGCATATAGAAATTGTGAGAAGATATCACTCCTTCTAAAAGCTGTTGGAACTGAGAATTCAACCTATGGGTGATCCTCCTATTTAAATAGCATTATACATAAATCCATGTTCAGTAAAATAAATATTTTTGAATCTGGGGATGATATGTATTTCATGATGAATTTCGATTGGCATATATAATGCTACTTTTTAATGTCTCTCTGTGTGTGTCTGTGTATATATATATATATATATATATATATATATATATATATATATATACCCTCCAGATTTTTCAAAATATGAAATATATGTGTCTTATTATGCACTCCCAAATTTCATTCATATTCATGTATGTGGATTTATAATCTACTTTTCAAAAGATTATTCTCATAAATATTCATCCACCTGAAATAACATTTTGGTTTACTAGTACTGAAAACTATCTTCAGTAAATGGTGCATAGAAATCCTAATATTTTGTCATTGCAAGATGGCCATGAATAGAGTGCATCACACCCTTTGTACTGCGCAACTTCACATGTGAATAAGGAGTTAGAATGACGAAAAAGTATCTTGTTAGGATCTTACAGAAAAATGGGTGTGCCTGGAACCTAGAAGAATGATTTCCACCACCGAGGTCCTGTAATTGAGTCTCAAACAAGAGCCAACTATGCGACCGAAGATCTGGGGTGGCTGATCCGTGCGGCCCATGCCATGGCTACAGACGGCGGCCTCCACCGTGAAGCGACCAGCATGCAGGGAGAAACGTTGCTGCGGATTCTGTGGAATCCGGCTGGCTCACCCGCCACTGAGCCCGGGGCTGAGTTCGGGATTTCAGATGGGGAAGAAAGTGTTACAGTTCTATCCCCCACAACCGAAACTCCACCGAGGAAACCAACGGCCACCATCTTGGAGAGCTGAAGTATCCACCACCACTCTCCGACAGATTGCAACAACAAAACAGGTGTGTGTTACTTAGCTTATCTCCCATACAGCAGGTAATTTGCAAAAATTCTCTCTTAGGCTTTCCGGGGAAGGGATTACCAGAGAAAGCCTTCATAAAGACAGGGGGAAAACTAGTGGCACCTGACCTTCAACTTCCCCTCCCATCACCGGTGAAAACAAAACTTGTCTAGCCAGCGCAATGGGTGGGTCAAGCGGAAAAAATAAAAACAATAGAGTGCCAGTGTTCCCAATAGACACACTCCACACCCAAGGAACGGCTGGCAAAGAGTACAGTTTGAGCTGCCAAGAGGCATCACTCAGGGGAAATCTGGTGTAGCAGGGGAAATCAGGACTCGCAGAGGAAACAAGGGGACCAGAGGACAGACACGCGTGAATAGGAGGCTGGAGAACGCCTGCCCACCAGCAACCAATCACCCGCTGGCTGCCTGCGAAATTGGGCAGCTAGAGATCACCCGCCCGCCAGTGACAGCCCATTCGCTGATTGCACGACTGGATGGCTGGAGACCGCCCGCCCGCCAGCGACCGGGAGGTGAAACCAACCAGAGACAGTCCAGTCCCACCCCCCCATTCAAACACCCTGGCATGGAGCCTGGGGCCCGCCATAGCAGACAGGTGACATCACTGGAGCTCAGCTGTCGGAATTCCTTCCAAGTGGAATCCACTTTTGCAGGCATAGTCTACAAACACAAAAGAGAGACAACAGAGATATATAAAACCAAAACAAATCTATTGAAGAAAGCAGAAACACAGCAATCAAATTGAGCTGAAAAGTAACGTGAACATCATGAAAAAACAAGAGAAAAAAAGGTGTGCAAAAAATGCATGACAACTAAATTCTAAAGGAGGACCGTGAAGCATCAGAAATAGGGATAGGGAAAAAACTCAAGGCATACCTAACTCAGATGGAAAGGAATATTAGAGAAGACATGAGGCAGCAAGTCCAAGCAATAAAAGTATATTTTGAAAATCAAATAAACAAACAAATTCAAATGGCAAAGAATGAGCTTTACCAGGAGATAGAGACATTAAAAAGAAATATCAAACAGTAATCCTAGAAATGCAGGAAAGTATAAACCAAATTAAAAACTCAAACGAAGAGTATTACAAATAGACTAGATCAAGTAGAAGTTAGAACGTCAGATAATGAAGACAAAGTTTATCAACTTGAAAAGAATAGAGTAAACACAGAAAAGATGCTTAAATCCCATGAGCAATCTATTCAAGAGATATGGGATGTCATAAAAAAAACAAATTTGAGAGTCATTGGGATAGAAAAAGGCATAGAAATTCAAACCAAAGGAATGGACAACATATTAAATGAAATAATTCTAGAAAATTTCCCAGAGATGAAAGATTTAATGGATTGCCAAATCCTGGAAGCCTACAGGACCCCAAGCATTCAAAACCATAATAGACCAACTCCAAGACAAATATTTATGAAGATAACCAGAACAAGGACATACAGAACAAAGAGAGAATATTAAAAGCTACGAGAGAAAGTAGGCAGGTTACATTCAGGGGTAAACCAATTAAGTTAACGACTGATTTTTTTCATCACAAACTTTGAAAGCAAGAAGATCCTGGAACAAAGTATTTCAAACGCTCAAAAATAATGGATTCCAACCAAGAATACTGTATCCAGCAAAATTAAGCTTCAGATTTGACAATGAAATTTAAGTCTTTCACGATAAACAAAAGCTAAAAGAATTTACAGCCAGAACACCAGCAGTGCAAAGCATTTTGAGCAAAATACTACAAGAAGAGGATTTGAAAAGTAATGCCTGAAACTAGCAGCAGGAGGTATCTCAGGAAAGGGAGAGGAAAATAACCAAAAAGTAAAAACTAACCAAAATAAATAAATAAATGAATAAATAAATAAATAAATAAACAAACAAACAAACATGACTGGAAGTAGAAATCATATTTCAATTGTAACCTTAAATGTTAATGGCCTAAACTCACCAATCAAGAGACATAAGCTAGTAACCTTGATCAAAAAAAAAAAAAAATCCAACAATATGCTGCCTTCAGGAGACTCATATGATAGCTAAAGACATACAGAGGCTGAAATTAAAAGTTTGGGAAAAATCATACCACTCACATGACCCTCGGAAGCAAGCAGGAGTGGCCATACTCATATCGAATAAAATCAACTTCAAACCTACGTTAATCAAAAGGGATAAAGAAGGACACTATATACTGTTAAAAGGAACCTTGCACCAACAATGCATAACCATTTTCAATTTGTATGCACCAAACAATTGAGCTGCAACACTCATAAAACAAACTCGCCTCAAGTTCAAGAGTCAAATAAACTACAACACAATAATTATGGGTGACTTCAACACACCGCTCTAGCCATTAGACAGATCCTCTAGACAAAAACTGAATAAAGAAACTATAGAATTCAACAGCAAAATCAGTAACCTAGACTTCACCGACATATATAGAATATATCAACCATCAAAAAGTGGATACACGTTCTTCTCAGCAGCACATGGATCCTACTCAAAGATAGACCATATATTATGCCATAGGGCAATTCTTAGTAAATATAAAGTCGTGGAGATAATACCATGCACCATATCTGATAATAATGGAATGAATCTGGAAATCAATGATAAAAGAAGGAAGGAAAAATCCTACATCACATGGAAAATGAACAACATGCTACTGAATGATCAATGGTTTACAGAAGACATAAAGGAGGAGATAAAAAAATTCGTAGAGACAAATGACAATACAGACACAACATACTGGAATCTATGGGACACAATGAAAGCAGTTTTAAGAGGGAAATTCATTTCTTGGAGTTCTTTCCTCAAAAAAAAAAAAAAAAAAGAAAAATCAGCAAATAAATGAACTCACACTACACCTCAAAAACCTAGAAATGGAAGAGCAAAACAACAGCAAATGTAGTAGAAGACAAGAAATAATTAAAATTAGAGCAGAAATCAACGAAATTGAAACAAAAAAATTGAAAATATTGATAAAACTAAAAGTTGGTTCTTTGAAAAAATAAATAAGATTTACAGGCCCTTAGCCATGCTAAGGAAGAGAAGAAAAGAGAGAACTCAAATTACTAACATACGGGATGAAAAAGGCAATATCACAACAGACACTACAGAAATAACAAGATAATTAGAAAGTATATGGAAACCCTATGTTCCAATAAAATAGATGATAGTGAAGATATCAATAAACTTCTTAAGTCATGCGATCTGCCCAGATTGAGTCAGGAAGACACACACAATATAAACAGACCAATAACAAAGGAAGAAATAGAAGAAGCCATCAAAATACTACCAACCAAAAAAAGCCATGGACCGGATGGGTATAGAGCAGAGATCTACAAAACCTTCAAAAAGGAATTAATACCAATACTTTCCAAGCTATTTCAAGAGATAGAAAAAGAAGGAACTCTTCCAAATTCATTCTATGAGGCCAATATCACCCTGATCCCAAAACCAGACAAAGACACTTCAAAGAAAGAAAACTACAGACCAATATCTCTAATAAACTTGGATGCAAAAATTCTCAATAAAATCTTGGTGAATCGAATACAAAAGCATATCAAAAAAATTATGCACCATGATCATGTAGGATTCATCCCTGGGATGCAAGGCTGGTTCATTATACGGAAATCAATAAATGCTATTCACCACATCAATAGACTTAAAGACAACAACCATATGATCGTATCGATAGATTCAGAAAAAGCATTCGACAAAGTTCAGCATCCCTTTATGTTGAAAACACTAGAAAAACTAGGAATAACAGGAACTTACCTCAAGATTGTAAAAGCTATATATGCTAAACCTCAGGCTGGCATCATCCTAAATTGAGAAAAGCTGAAGTCATTCCCTCTAAAATCTGGAACAAGAGGGATGCCCTCTATCACCACTTCTATTTAATTCAGTTCTTGAAATACTAGGCATAGCAATTAGACAGACAAAAGAAATTAAAGGCATAAAACTAGGAAAAGAAGAACTTAAATTATCGCTATTTGCGGATGACATGATTATATATTTAACAGACCCAAAAGGGTCTACAGAGGAACTGCTAGAGTTAATAAATAAATTCAGCAAAGTGGCAAGATATAAAATCAACACGCATAAATCAAAGGCATTCCTGTATATCAGCAGCAAAACTTCTGAAATGGAAATGAGGAAAACCACTCCATTCAAAATATCCTCAAAGAAAATAAGATAATTGGAAAAACAATTAAATAGTTGGGAATCAACCTAACAAAAGAGGTGAAAGATTTATAAATGAAAACTACAGAAACATAAAGAGATAGAAGAAGATCTTAGAATATGGAAAAATATACCCAATTCATGGATAGGCAGAAGTAGCATCATCAAAATGGCGATATTACCCAAATTCTCTACAGGTTTAAATTGATGCCAATCAAAATCCCAACGACATTTCTTGTAGAAAAGATAAAGCAATCATGAAATTCATATGGAAAAACAAAAGACCCAGAATAGTAACAGCAATTCTAAGCAGGATGTTTGAATCTGGAGGTATAGCGATACCAGACTTCAAACTGTACTACAAAGCAATAGTAACAAAAACAGCATGGTACTGGTACCAAAACAGGCAGGTGGACCAATGGTACAGAATAGAGGACACAGAAACCATTCCACAAAATTACAACTTTCTTATGTTTGATAAAAGGGACTAAAAACCTGCAATATATGAAGGACAAATGGTGCTAGAAAAATTGGAAATCGATATGCAACAAAATGACACTGAATCCCTTTCTCTCGCCAAGCAAGGAAGTTAACTCAAAATGGATCAAGGAGCTAGATATCAAATCAGAGACACTGCATCTGATAGAAGAAAAAGTTGGCTACGATCTACATTCTGTGGGGTCGGGCTCCAAATTCCTTAATAGGACACCCATAGCCCAAGAGTTAATAACAAGAATAAATTAATGGGACTTACTTAAACTAAAAGTTTTTTTTTTTTTTTTCTCAGCAAGAGAAACAATAAGAGAGGTAAATAGAGAACCTACATCCTGGGAACAAATTTTTACCCCTCTCACTTCAGATAAAGCCCTAATATCCAAAATATACAAAGAACTCAAAATATTAAAAAGTAAGGTAACAAATAACCCAATCAACAAATGGGCCAAGGACCTGAACAGACACTTCACAGAGGAGGACATACAATCAATCAACAAGTACATGAAAAAATGCTCACAATCTCTAGCAGTCAGAGAAATGCAAATCAAAACCACCCTAGGATACCATCTCACTCCAGTAAGATCGGCAGCCATTAGGAAGTCAAACAACAGTAAGTGTTGGCGAGGATGTGGGGAAAAGGGGACACTTGTACACTGCTGGTGGGACTGCAAATTGGTGCAGCCAATTTGGAAAGCAGTATGGAGATTCCTGGGAAAGCTGGGAATGGATCCACCATTTGACCAAGCTATCACACTTCTTGGACTATTCCCTGAGGATCTTAAAACAGCGTACTATTGGGATACTGCCACATCAATGATCATAGCGGCACAATTCACAACAGCTAGACTGTGGAACCAACTTAGATGCCCTTCAATAGATGAATTGATAAAAATAAATGTGGAATCTACACACAATGGAGTATTACGCAGCACTAAAAAATTACAAAATCATAGAATTTGCAGTGAAATGTATGGCATTAGAGCAGAATATGCTAAGCAAAGCTAGCCAATCCTTAAAAAAACAAATGCCAAATGTCTTCTTTGATATAAAGAGAGCAACTAAGAACAGAAAGGGAGGAAGAGCATGAGGAAAAGATTAACATTATACAAAGACGTGTGGGGGGAGAGAAAGGGAGAGAGAACAGAAAGCATATGGAAATGGTAGAATACCCTCAATGATACACAAAATTACACATAATAGGTTGTGAGGGGAAATGGGGCGGAAATAATGGAGAGAATTAAACAACAGCACATGAGGTAGAGAGGGAAGATGGGAGGGCAGGGGAGGGGGGATAGTAGGGGATAGGAAAGGTAGAAGAATACAACAGTCACTAATATGCCATTATGTAAAAATGTGAATGTGTAAGCAATGTGTTTCTGCAATTCTTATTTGGGGAAAAAATGGGAGTTCATAAACCAAATGAGAAAAATGTATCAAAGATGATATATCATGAGCTTTGTAATGTTTTGAACAACCAATAAAAATAAATAAATAAATAAAGCTTTAAAATTGAGTGGGAAGAAATCAGCTAAAAAAGGGTTGAGCTGCATTCATTTTGCTAAGCAGAAACTTTGTTTTGTGTAGTTGTAACTATCACAAATTTATTTTACCAGAAATTTGGCTTTTGAAAATGCACATAAAATGAGATTAAAGGATAATACACCTACCTTCATGAAAAATTCATAGCATTTCCTATATTTTTCATATTTCATTTTTTTAGTTAATATTTTGTCATGGACCAGGTCTAGCCTTAGGCTATTCTTCCAGAATACTACCTCATCTGACAAGTTCGTACAATGTATTGGATTTTTCTTTTCATCTTTTATTTAATTGTTTCTAGCTAATAATGTGTATTTCTTCTTATCTTTATTTGGACATACATACCCAACTATATCTTTGCATTTTATGTTTTACTGGGGAAGAGACTCATCAAAAGCTCTTTGTTATATGTATTAACAATCAAACGTTCAGAGAAGGCAATTATTCTTAATTTTGCATGAAAATAACTTTGTACCATTTTTCTTATAAAGATTTAGAATTATTAATAATGTCCCTGCTGTAATAAGTAACTACTTACAAGAAGAATTAAACAATTGACTTTATATCAATTATGAATATGAAAAGTACTAAAATAAATATTTGGCAATTAATACACAATTGATAGAAATTGAAATCACGAGAAAGCCATTTAAATTGTCAGTGCATATGGTCCTTAAATAATAGGTTTTTTTAAAAAAATTTTTCTCTAATTCATAAGATATATTATGCCATATTATAGCTTAATGTGATATAAAACCTTAAATTATCACAATGATAATAATAATCCATTGTTCCTTCCTCTACATTCTGTGGCATGCTAGTACTAAAATAAATTGTATTATAACACCAAAAAAAAAGCCAAATCATAATATTTCTGCAGTGACTGACACGAGTTTAACATAAATGCAAGTAGATTAGATTCCTATGGGACATGATGTGCATTTTGACGTTCATTTTTATTCAACACTGGAACATTACTATTTCTTCAGTTTATGCACATCAGAGGATATATAAATATTTCATCCACAATTTAGCAAATTTATACGCATTTGTTTAACTTCAAATCACTTCCTGCTTCAGAACCCATGTATTCCTCCATGTTTCTTGAATGCTCTTTTCATGAGACTTCTTTCCAAACACATTATTTTCGATTTCCTTTATCATATTTGAAGCAAAACACCGTCATGATAAACCATAACCCTAATATTACCTTTAAATGTATAAGTGGTTGGAAAGAATGATTGTATATCAATATAAGATTTCTTACTTAGTTACAGATATCAATTCAATCCATTATTTAAAGTGGAACCAGTTATATTATTTATTCACAGTATGGTCTATTCATGTATTATCTCTATATTCATAGACACAGGGTACACCTCTTTGTACCCCCAATACTAATTTATACGTCTTCAAAATATTGCTCCCAGAAATGGTGGAACAAATACATGTAACCTGATCTACATATACATTTTATCACAGTAATATTCTGAACAGAAAAAGCAAAGTTCTCACTTATTATTGTACCATACCTAAATGGAAAGTGATCCTGGATTACTAAAAACATCCATGTCCAGGTTGCCTAATGATCTCAAATGAAAATCCTATTGGTGACTACATATTTGTTTCTTTCAAAGATTATATATTCAAACTCAACCCTTTGAATACGTCTAAAGCTGTCACTCACTTTACACTTTGAATGATTTTGTAATGTGTCTATTGATATCTGCTTTCCTACATATTTTCCCCAGTTCATCATTGTGACTGAATCTTCACATGTGCTATCACTAACATTCACTCTCTAACCGAAACCCTATTGCTAAAAAACTTTGGTCCAAATCCTATATTCACTCTTCTTCCTAAACCTACCTACTATCTTCCTAATCCTACCGACTATCCCTTTTTGACTGGATGTTCTCTTCTACATTCAATCATCCAAGGTACAAGGTCCTATGCCATTGTATATCGATTTATCTGAGACATCTGTGCAGAACGTAATTCAATGATAAGTATCCCAATCAAGAACCCAATGACCTTCTGGGCTTCAAATCTTACTTAGATTTCTCTTTTCGTGCATATATTTCACCTCTATATTCTTATAAATATCACAGGTTCCCAATACCATTGTTCATCGAGCAAAATGCTTCCTAATCAAAATTGAAAATGTTATTAACACTAACCATACACTGTTCCCTCAATCTAACTTTACAGAAAAGCAATGACAGTGTTGGTCTTACAATACAGGAATGTATGGGATCTTCCACCTGATGAGAACCTCAAAGGTATGTGCAGAAATGATCCCTGGAGAAGATGTAGGCATCTATGAAGGACCTGAGAGAGCAAAAGTCATCTTCCATGGAAAACAACCTGGTAGGATGAAGTTTGGTGTCTGAATCATCCTCTGTCTTCTTAATGTAGAGGAGACGGACCAAACCAGGCCTTTTGGAGAGCTGTTCCTGAGAGCCTATGGATTATATCCCATTCTAACTTATGAAAGGGTCACAAGAAGTAGGGGCAGCCTCCATCTAAAGGGACCATAAGAAGCAACTGCTAAAACAAAGTGGTTGCCAAGGCAGTGACCTCATTCAGTTCCTGAAGGAAGTGACCTCACCTCACTTCCTTGGTGTTGGAACTCTCTGAACTTGGGATCCAGGAAGCCAGGCACCCCGAGCCAGTCCCAGTCCCAGTCCCAGTTGTCTCACTTGTTTGGATTTACCAAGGAGAGGGTCAGTCTTTCTTGGTACCTACTGATTTGAAGATGTCCAAATGCCAGAAGAGCTCTGAAGAGGGGCCTTTCCTGAGAAAGAAGGTAGTGGCTCACCACTGGTTCCTGTCAACTTCACAGAGTTGACCAAGGAGACCAGATCTGAGACAAGACAGGCCATTTCGGAGGAACATAGTATGGCCCAGCAGTCAGAGAACACTCCGAATAGTCACAGACCTACTTGGGGGAAGGAGGTGCCTTTGTGGGTGTGGTTGTGGGTTTGTGGTTTGGTCTCATGTTCTGAGAATAAGTTTTTTCAGATATCAGCTCCGGAGCCCAGGAATTAATTCTCATTGGGGCTAAGGTTCCCCACCAGTGAGATTTGAAATTGGCGCTGGGTGCAGAGTTAACAAGGGCGGGGACTTTTAACGCCACTGCAGAAAAGAAGAAGGTACGAAGAAGAAGTCCTTAGGTGCCATGTTGGGGTTTTTCTCTGGGGTATGGCTGCCATTTATACTTTTCCTAACATTCCTCCCTTTTTGTTTTCTTAGAAAGTGGGGCATAGTTTGTCATTTGTGGCTGCTGCCTGCTGTGTGGGGGTGCTGTGGGGCCTAGAAAGGGAAGTGGACAAATGCTCGGGGGCCAGGTCTGGGGATATCATGGCAGCCAGAAATAAAAGCCAGTGGTATAGATAGCTACTTCAGTAGGGGTAAAGTCTATGAAAGTTCCCTGATGCCACAAGTTGTCGATGGCATGAAACCAGTCCTGGATGGCGGAGATTGTTGGTATCAGCTACTGGTCCTGTAACAGAGACTCTAGGAAATACTGGAGGCGTTGCCTGGACATGGCGTCACCAGCATCTGAAGAAGATCAGAGAGAATAAAAACAGAATGAAGATAAAAATTAAAGCAAAGGTCAATTTTTGGCAGAAGTTCCATGTTGGGGGACTGACATAGAAGAGGCCAAGGGCCATGAGGAAGCTTAGAAGGTCATAAAGACTCATGAATCCAGGATGGCAGATTAAGAGGTTCTCCAAGCTCGTTGCCTCCTGCTGTCTGATGTACGTTGCATTCCATCGTGCCTGGTAGTGAGCTTCATCACTGAGTGAACTGTTCTCTTGGAGATGTTAGGGGTTCATCGGTCATCAGAGGATGGTAGTGCCTAAGCAAAAGCTGGTTGAAATTTTGATTAAAAATTTTTTGCAGTTGGGTTTGAAGGAACTTCATTATGCATGGCAAGACAGCAAAGAAAGGGAGCATCCCAATAAGGGGCCCCAAGATAGGTAGTAAGTACATGGCAAGATAGGATTGGAAAAACCCTGTTATGGGATTGGAGGAGCTAGGTTTGAGCAATTTGGTCAATAATTTCTGCAATTTAACAACATTTTTTTCTATCAGCCCAGATTCATTAACATAAGAGCAACATTCCTCTCTGAGGAATAGGCATGTACCCACTTTTTCTGCAGTGAGAAGATCAATTGCCCTTTGGTTCTGTAAAGCCACTTGTGCCAATGAAGTAACCTGGCGCTGCAAGGAGCCCAGAGACTCAGCAGTGGTATCGAGTGCTTCCTGCAGTATTTGTTGCAGGTCTTTGAATGCCCATAGAGCATGACCTATAGCTCCACCAGAGAGTCCGAGACCCGCCACTGAGGTTGTTAAAGTGAGGCCTACCAGAACCGGCAGAAAGACTGCCCTATGGGTTCAGGAAGGTAGGGCCAACTGTCGGAATTCGGTGGGAGTATACAAAGACAGCTGAGGAACTACAGTAACCAAGAAACAGGTGCCAGAGACATTGATCGTTGAGGTACTTAAAGACCCATTACACCAGAGGAATTGTCCAGGTTGCATAAATGCAGGGCTCGATTGGGTGCTTAAGCTCAAGGAACAAATGGGTAAAGGATTCATTATTGGCAGGTGGAAACAGATGAAAGCAAATAAAGTATTGGTGAAATAACTTTCCCACAGTGGGATACGTGTCACATGTAGGGGTTGTCCTTTCTTAGAGAAATTGTAGGTTTTTGCTGAAATATTTCCTGCCGCTAATGGGACTAAGTGAAGCACAGAGAAAGCACTGAGAAGGAGGCACAGAAAGAGGGGTGGAGTTTAATAATCGAAGAGATTGGTGTAACAAATTGAGCCATGTGTCAGGGGACCTGAGGGGGTTGAAGGGTCTGAATCTTTTGTGGATGAGCTATGGATAAGATCTAAAAGTTTTGATTCTGACTCCTTAATGTGTTTGATTACCTGGATGGTTGCCTTAGGTGGCATAATCAGGGTGCAGCCAACTGTCATCCACCCTGTGGGTCTGGCTGAGGTTGTCCGAGCATAGACAGCAAACTCAACATAGTCCCAACGTTTGGCCTTGGGGTCAGGTATATCTAAAGTATACCATCCATTGTTATCAGATAAAGAGACTTTATCCCACTTTAGGTAACTAGAAGTCCACACTTTAGGGTAACCAAGTGAGTGGTAAGAATAGCTACCATGTTCATCATGGAACCTGCATGACCAATAGGGGCACCCATTATATATCTCAGGCCACCAATGACAATAGTCTTTTGTTTGATCAAAAAGGAAGCAAATGAAAAGCCAGTTCCAGCTACCCGGGACGAAGGTCCTTGAAGGTGACAATTTTAGGGAAATAGAGGTGCAGTTGTGGATGAAGCAAGTAGTTGCATCCACTGCACGGACCTTCTACATGCCATGTTCTGAGTATCGTTCCTGAAGAGTGAATAAATACATGGTAGGAGAGGAGGGTAAAGACCAGTCCCGATAGACCACAGAAAATAAGCAGAGCACAAAAAACAAGCAGTTACAGAAGATTAGGGTGTTGAGAGAGCCCATTGTGACTTTTTAAAGAGGAATTGGGCTGCATGGAACACCGTGTGAGCCGCAACTTAAATGGGTGAGATGAGTGTGGAGAGCAGGAGTTAATGGGAGGTTCAGGAGTTGATTCTTGGAGTTCCTCTGGGTTGGTCCTGTCGTCAGCACGTGGGGCCTCCTGGTGATATGGCTTCAACCTAGAAATGTGAATCCAGGGAGTTAGACGGTTGTCTGGTAAGGAGAGTTTGGCGGCAGTGGGGGTACAGAGAATGACAGGATAGGGGCCTTCCCATTTTGGGGCAAGAGTCCCTTTCTCCTCTGGGGTATTATAATATACTAGACTCCCAGGTGTTAAGGGAGGAGTGTTTGGAGAGGACACTGGGTCCGGATGAAGCCAGTCCTGATATTTCCAGAGTTCCGAGCGGAGATGATACAAAAGAGGCAAAGACAAATCTCGGGTGAGAGGTCCTTGTGAAATGACCAACCCAGGGGGTATAAGAGGTCTTCCATACATTATCTCAAAGGGAGACAGTAAAGATGGTTTTTAGGGAGAGCTCTGATTCGAAGCAAATCCAAGGGAAGGAGTTTGACCCAGTCTAAGTTTAATTCCATTGTCAATTTGGTAAGGACTTCCTTTAGAGTACAATTTACCCTTTCCACTTTCCCTGAAGCTTGGGGATAATATGGACAGTGGAAATGCCACTTGAAGGAGAGGGCTTGAGAGACCTTTTGTGTGATTCTAGAAATAAACTCAGGGCCATTGTCATATTGTAGAGAAGTGGGCATACCAAACCTGGGGATGATGTCTGTCAGTAAGATTAAAGTTACAGTGGAAGCCGTTATATTGGAAGTGGGAAATGCCTCAATCCAACCAGAGAAAGTGTCCACAAAGACAAGGAGGTATTTAGTGCGCCATACTGTGAGCATGTTGGTGAAGTCTACCTGCCAGTCAGCAGTGGGAATGTGTCCCCGGGCTTGGTGGGAAGGAAAATGTTTGGGCCTTAAAGGAGTATAAGTG
Source organism: Callospermophilus lateralis (assembly GCF_048772815.1). Lineage (NCBI taxonomy): Eukaryota > Metazoa > Chordata > Mammalia > Rodentia > Sciuridae > Callospermophilus > Callospermophilus lateralis. The sequence continues at coordinate 1,827,470 of NW_027513223.1, forward strand.
TTGGTCCACTGACAGATCTGACAATTAGAGGCTATATTCTGTAGCATGGCTTTGTCAGAGAGGGTGAGCGAGAAGAAGCTCTGTAAAAAGAGGGTCAAAGACTGAGAATTGGAAAGGAATAGAGTATGAAGGAACTTGAAGAGATCCTTGTTCTTACTGGAAGAAGTAGGGGCTTCAGATGAGCTGTCTAAAGTGGCCATTATATGTCCCCCAGGGGGTCCATCATTGGAAGTGGTAGCAGCCATTTGTTCCTCCTGGTCAGCTTTGGCATTGCCCTCAGTGATAAGAGAGACGTCCTTCTAATTAGACCTACAATGGACAACTCCCACCTGGGTGGGTAAGTGGGAGGCCTTTATCAGATTGGTTATAAGAGCCGAATTAGTGATCACATTACCTTTGGTGGTAAGTAGGCCTCGCTCCTTTCATATTGCAGCATGGGATAAGATATGGAAGACATATTTTGAATCAGTATAAAGGGTTAGGGATTTGCCTTGTGCTAGAAGGCAGGCACGAGTGGCTACTATAAGTTCAGACTGCTGGTTGGTAGTTCCTGAAGGCAGAGCTTTGGCCTCTATAATCTCAGTGGCTGAAACTACAGTGTATCCAAAGTAATGAGTGCAATTCTGCCTAAAGGAACTGCCATCAGTAAACCAGATAAGGTCAGGCTTGGCTAGTAGTCTCTCAGAAATGGAAGAATGACAGGGGAGGAAATCATCTAAGGTTTCCAACCAATTATGAGTTGGTGTGTTAGACGTGGGAGTCATTGAGAGCAGTGAAGCAGGGTTCTGTGCAGAGCAGGGGAGGAAAGTAATATTAGGGTTTTCCAGAAAGGAAGTGAGGAGTGACAGAACTCTGGATGGAGGAAGGGTTTGAAAGCCCTTATAAGCTAAAAGATCCTTCAAGTGATGTGGGGAGTGGATAGTTAAAGGGGCCCCAAAAGTAAGCTTAGAGGCTTCTTTGTGAAAAATTTGTCCAGCAGCCAGAGCTCTTAAGCAAGGGGCCCACTCACGGATGGTAGGGTCAATTTTCTTTGACAAATATGCCACAGGTGCAAATGTAGGCCCATAGTTTTGACCTAAGACCCCAAGTTCTTGCCTCCCTTTTTCATGGACATATACATGAAATGGTCTTGAAAGATCAGGAAGGTGAAGGGCAAGTGCCTTTAAGACAAGTTGCTGAAGCCTGCGCAAGTGGTAGTTTGGGGAGGAGGCAAGAGATTCACTAGGGGGTCCCTTTGCTCTTTCATACAGGATTTGTATAGAAGAGAATAATTTGGGATCCAGGCCCTAAAATTACCTGCTAGACCTAGGAATGATAGTATTTTGGCTTTTGTATGGGGCACTGGAAGATCAGAGAGGAGTTGCCTCCTATCCAGTGTTATTTCCTTTATTCTGGGTGTAAGGCAAAAACCAAGAAAGGTGACAGAAGACTGGGAAACCTGGGCCTTGTGGGGAGACTTCCTATTTCCCTTGTCTGCTAGGAAATTAAGAAGCTGAGCAGTGTGGGATTGAGAGTGTTCCCAGAGGGACTACATAGAAGAAGGTCATCGACATATTGAAGGAGAGTAGAGTCAGGACAGGTCGGGTGAAAGGATGTGAGGTCCTGGGCAAGAACTTGGCCAAAGAGATGGGTGCTATCCCCGAATCCCTGTGGGAGGACAGTCCAGGTAAGCTGATGAGAATGGCGGGTGTGAGAGTCAGTGCAAGTAAAAGCAAAGATATCCTGAGATTCTGAAAACAAGGGGATAGAAAAGAATGCATGTTTCAAATTTAGAACCAAGAAGTGGGTAGTAGTGGCAGGGATCTGAGAGAGGAGGGTGTAAGGGTTGGACACTAGCGGGTGGATGGGGACCACAGAGGAGTAGACAAGGGGAAGGTCTAGAACCAGCCTGTAGGACACGTTAGGTTTCTTAACTGCCAGAATGGGGGTGTTGAAAGGAGAGTGTGTAGGCCTAAGATACCCCTTTCCTTATAAATCCTGGATGATGGCTTCTAATCCGAGGAAGGCTGTGGTTGTGAGTGGATATCATGGTTGACTAATATATCTTGAAGGGTCCAGTAAGACAATATGAATAGGACTGCATTTAGCCATAAAGTGTGTAGTTGTGTCCCAAAACTCAGGGTTAACTGGTTTAGATAGTCGTGGGAGAGTGCATGAAGGAGGTGTATCTGCCCCTAGGAACATCATGAGGAAATGAGAGGTAGGAGAGGTGTGGGGTGATATGTGAATGGTGACTTTTAATAGTGAGAGTATGTCCCTTTCCAGAAGGGGAATGGGGCAATGGCTCATAACGAGAAAGGAGTGAGTGAAGGACAAAAGGGATTTTGAGGGAAAATCTGTTTACCTCCTACCACTACAATAGGAGTTTTTGAGGGTGTGGTAGAACCCCAATACTCCCTCAAGACCGAAAAAGTGGCACCAGTATCCAAAAGGAAGGTAATGAAGCGTCCATCCAACAGGAAGGTGACCCTAGGTTCTTGATTCTTGATGGTAATAGTTTGGAGGGAAGGCCCAGGGCTCCATCACTTCTCCTCTGCCAAGCCCAGGAGAGGCTGGGGTTGCCGGGTGGCTGACCAACCTCCCTTCCGGGTTGTTGGGCAGTCTGCCCCCCAGTGTCTCCTTTGATGGCATGTTGGGCAGGGGTTGTAGGGTGTTCTCGGCGAAGGACAATCCTTACCACATTTGAAGCAAGCTCCAGGGGGTGTCACATTGGGACGGCGTGGTGATGGCCTTCTCTGAATGACCTGGGCCAACATTTGGAATTTGGCATTTTCAGCTCTCTGCCTACGGCATTCACTTTCATCCTCTCTACCATGAAAAACCTTTAAAGAGACAGCGAGGATTTCGGTCTGAGGAGTAGCAGGGCCCTGTTCAAGCTTTTTAAGCTTGGCTTTAATGTCAGAGTATTTTTGGGCCAGAACATATGTCATTAAGAGATGACGGCCATCAGGGGTTTCTGGGTCGAGTTATGTGCAGTGTTGAAGGGCCTTGGTTAGTCTATCCAGGAATTCTGAAGGTGTTTCCTCCTTCCTTTGAATGACCTCCTGCACCTTTTTAAAGTTAACAGCCTTGTGGGTCGCCTTTTTCAGGCCCGCCAAGAGGTAGGATGTAAAAAGGTCATGAGTCTGTAAACCTTCAGGGGTGTTGTAATCCCATAGGGTTCCTGCTCTGGGACAGCATGAGAGCCCGTGGGGTGGTCAGGATTGGTCCTATGATTTTCATCAGCATGGGCTTGGGCTAGCTCCCAGACCCATTGCCTTTCCTCGGGGAGAAGTGTATTCGCCAAGAGCATGTATATGTCATGATGAGTGAGGCTATATGCTTGCAGGACCCATTGAAACTCCCGAATGTAAGTGGTGGGTTTAGTGGTGATTGAGCCTAACTTGCTCTCTAGCTGAGTAATGTCTGACCTGGAGAAGGGCACGTGGACTCTGATGACACCCTCGGGACCAGCTACCTCACGAAGGGGTGCGATTGTCTTAGGGGTGGGAAGGAGTCCTTTAGACCTGGTAAAAGGAGGACTGAGAGAGGCAGGCGGAGGACAGGAAGGAGAGGGAGGGGAAGGGAGTGTCTCTTTGGAAGAGGAGGAAGTGGAGCAGGCAGAAGAGGACGGAGGGGAGGGGGATAAAATGGAAGGCTGAGGATCCATGCAATCAGGCAGAGGATGAGGAGGGTATTGCAGAAGAGAAGGGGCAGATGGGGCTGGGGAGAAGGTGGGGGTTCATCTGCTGGGTTGAATGAGGAAGAATCTGTGAAGTCAGAAGTAGAAGTAGGGAAAGAGAGGGGATTGCAAGCAAGGAGGACCTTAGGGGGAGGGCAGGAGGAGCAGAGACAAGGTGCTATGTGGGAAGGCTAATACCTTCAATGCAGGGAATCTCCCTCCACTTTTCCAGACGCTGGCAGTAGTTAAAAAGGTCCCAGGGGAGGTTTGGATCTAAGGAGCCTTCTGGAGGCCAATGATTGCCATTATCCAGTGGATATGGAGGCCAATCTTGGGTACAGAATTTAATTAAAAGTTTGGGCTTGATGTCTGGTGTGAGGGAGAGTGTGGCCAGATTTTTTATTAAACATTTGAGAGGTGAGGCTTCAGGTACAGATGAAGAGGTGCCCATTGTCACAGGGAGAGATGGAAGAGAGAGAGAGAGAGAGAGAGAATAAGAGTAAGCGAGAGAGACAAAGAGAAAACCCGAGCTGGAACGGCTTCCAGGAAATTCAGGGCGAATGGGGGTCACGTGGGTGTCCCCAAAATTACCAGCTGTCGCGAGGAAATACAGAGGGTACTACCTGGTCGTCACCAGTGAAGTGCGATCTGGAAGACCCAATGGGTTTGGAGCCATGGGCAACCTGACGTCAGGAAAGTTTTTGAACGCAGCTGAAGGAGTCAGTAATGAAAACAGAACTCCAGCTCCAGCAGAATGCAGTTCTAGGACGGGAGTTCAGTTTTCCCTGAGCAGAGAGGCAGCTTCAGCCAGACACAGCAGCCCTGCAGGAAACAGCAAATCTAGCCGGCAGCAGCAGTGGCAGCAAAGAAGGAAAAACCACAGAGCCTCTCATGTAAACTCAGAACCCTCATGCCCCAAAGGGAAACGGATCACTAGAGGGTCCACTGTGACCAGTAAAGGTCTTGGTGGGAGGAATTCCCTCTCCCCTACCGGGCGTCTAGAGTGTGCTGGACGATCAGGGTCACAAAACTAGTGGTAGCCCGAAGGAAGTTGGCGAGCCGGGGTCAGGGGAGGCTTACATACATCAGATCAGTGGTGAGTGCAGGAAGCTGGCGTCTGAAAAGAGCGGACCAGGATGGAGTGTCTGGGCGGAACGGGGGACGGGGCTCTTGTTGGAAAGAGCTCACCCGTATCCTCAAACGGGGCACCAGAATGAAAGAACTCCCCACTCAAAGGCACTTCGCCGGGAGAATTCCAATTTTATTGCAAAAAGCTGTGTGCTTATATAGAACTAAGGAGGAGATGAAAGTACTTAGATAAATGGCAGGCAACCCACCCGTTTATTGGCAAGTTCTTTCAGATATCAGCTCCGGAGCCCAGGAGTTAGTTCTCATTGGGGCTAAGGTTCCCCGCCAGCGAGATTTGAAATTGGCACCAGTGGGAGAGTTCACCCGGGCGGGAACTTTTCGCGCCACTTCAGAAAAGAAGAAGGTAGGAAGAAGAAGTCCTTAGGCGCCATGTTGGGGTTTTTCTCTGGGGTATGGCTGCCGTTTATACTTTTTCCAACAATGAGTATACCAGACAGTGCCTTGATTGACTGGTTTTCATTAAAATGGTGTTTAACAGAGATGCCAGAAAGTTGGATCCTGCTGAGTAGTGGGCCTAGAGCAATGGTGGGCAGGTGTGTGATAAAACATCTGTGGTGGGGCCATGTGGATCTGCCATTGGCTTCCAAATGGCTTGTCACTGACATGGTCAAACCAGCAGACCCTTATATGTAAAGGCATCTTGTTATATGGAGAGGTTTCAGGACGCTGTTCAAAATCAGGTTGCTATAGTCAAGGGGGCAAGCTATGTGGGATAGAAGCCTGGTTCTTGTATTCTCCTGCAGACCCTGACTCACCACACGTGTCAGAACTCCCTCCCATACTGTGTTCCATTTAAACTCCTTGTATTTCGTGAAGCAAGTACCAAACTTCCAGTGCAGCAGCAAAAACACCACGAAAATAGAGGATGACCATATGGCTTCACAGTCCACATGGGGAGACATTTAGCCCCCAGGGGCCACAGTTTACCTACAAAGGGAGAATTCAGCAATGCTGCCTCATGTTCATTGGGAAAAAAAGAAACAATGTCCACCAGGTCACATAGATGCAGACCCAGCTTTTATGGTCTCACTAGAAAGGAAGCTAAAGCTCCTGACAACAACATATATTTCAAGTGCCCAACCTCACAGAGAGTTTCCCAAGAAGTCTCTAGGCCAGCAGAATTCCATTTTTGTGGAGTGTTTACCCTGTCCCTTACTTTTGAAAACTCCTCTACCACTTCCAAGATTGTGAACTCCTGATTGTTTTCCATTCCAGATATGTATTCACGGAATTTCTAACTCTTTTCCTCTAATTGTTTCTTACTTGGGGCGAAGGTATTGTCAAGACATTGTTCTGGATAAGAGTGGGAAGATTTTTGTGTAGCACATATTTACATACACATTGGATACATTTTGCAATTTTTCATTCGAAATACTGAAACTCTGACACTAACCCATACCCTACTAGACTCTGACTACTAATCCTAATATGATGGAGAAAAATAACCCAAACAGAATAGAAATACAAGCAGTTCAGAGGAGGCATGGTGAATAGTTGGTCTTGCCTTTTGCATGATATAGGGTAGGAGTTATAAATCTTGTCAACTTTTTTCTTGAAAATGTTCTCCATGTGTTTTTAAAGTTAACACACATGTGAATTCCTGTCTCCCATTTTCTGTAGCCAATTCAGCACATGTATTTTTATATGCACATACAAAATCCTACCTGGAATACACGTACATTTTTGTGAGGTGGCTAACTTGGCAGATACAAAGTATGAGAAGAAATCACTCCTCCTAAATGCTTTTGGAACTGAAAATTCAAACTATGAGTGAGCTTTTTAGTTGAGCAACATTATACATAAATCCATGTTCAGTAAAATTAATATTTTTGGATCTGTGGATGATATATATTTCATGATGAATTTTGATTGGCATATATTTTCTACTTTCCAATGTATTTGTGTGTGTGTATATATATATATATATATACACTCTAGATTTTTCAAAATATGAAATACATGTGTCTTATTATACACTCCCTAAATTCACTAATGTTCATGTATGTGGTTTTATAATCAACTTTTCATAAGATTATTTTCAGAAACATTCATCCACCTGAAATACATATTTGTTTTCTAGTACTGAAAACTTACTTCAGTGAATGGTGCAAACAAATCCTTATATTTCTACAGTAACTGACCCACTTTAACATCAATGCTAGTAGATTCCTATGGGACATGATGTGTATTTTGACGTTCAATTTTATTCAACACTGGTACATTTCTATTTCTTCAGTTTTTGTACATCATAAAATGTACATTTCATCCACAAGTTCACAAATTTAAAGACATTTGTAACACATTCAATCACTTCCTGCTTCAGAACACATATATTCCTACTTGTTTTTCACTGCTCATTTCATGAGACTTCTTTCCAAACACATTATTTTCGATTTCCATAATCAATTTTGAAGCAAAACTCACACAGAATTTATGATAAACTACAACCCTAATATTACCATTAGATGTATAACTGGTTGGAATGAATGTATGTATATCAATATAAGATTTGCTATGTATTTTGAGATATTAATTTATTCCAATTTGTAAAGTTGGAACAAGTTATATTATTTATTCACAGTATGGTCTATTCAATCATTCTCTCTATATTCATACACACATGGTACACCTATTTGTGCCCCCAATACTAATTTATACCTCTTCAAAATATTGCTCCCAGAAATGGTGCAAGAAATACTCATGTCACCTGATCTACATATACATTTTATCACAGTAATATTCTGGCAACAAAATGCAAAGTCACACTTACGATTGTACCAAAGCCTAAATGGAATATGAGTATGGATTATAAAAATCACCCGTGTCCAGGTTGGCTAATGCTCTCAAATGTCAATCCTATTGGTGACTACATATGTGTTTCTTCCTAAGATTATATATTCAACTTCAAGCCTGCTGAAAATGTCTAATCCAATCAATCACTTTATCATTTGCGTGATTTCCTATGTCTCTATTGATATCTGCTTTCCTACATATTTTCCCCAATTCATCATTGTGACCAACTCTTCACATGTGCTGACATTTACATTTTCTCTCTACCTGAAACCCTATTGCTAAAGAACTTTTTTTTCAAATCCTATACTCACTCTTTTTTTCCTAATTCTACCAACTATCTTCCTAATCGTACCAACTATCCTTTTTAGACATTCAATCATCCAAGTACAAGGTCCTATACCATTGTGTATAGATTTATCTGAGACACATGTGCAGAACATAATTCAAAGCTAAGTATCCCAATCAAGGATCCAATGCCCTTCTGGGCTTCAAATCTTACCTAGATTTCTGTTTTCATACATATATTTCACCTCTATATATACTTACAAATATCGCAGGTTCCCAATACCATTATTCATCCAGCAGAATGATTCCTAAACCAAATCAAACATGTTATTAACCCTAACCATACTCTTTGCCCTCCATCTAACTTTACAGAAGAGCAGGGACAGAGTTGGTCTTACAATACAGGAACATAAGAGATCTTCCACCTGCTGAGAACCTCAAAGGTCCATGCAGAAATGAACCCTGGGGAAGATAGAGGAAGCTATGAAGGACCTGAGAGAGCAAAAGTCATCTTCCATGACAAACAACCTGGTCAGGATGAATGGGTGTGTCTGAAGCAATCTCTCTCTTCTTAATGTAGAGAAGATGGACCAAACCAGGCCTTTGTGGAGAGCTGCTTCCGGGTGCTATGTTTGATATACCATTCTAACTTGTGAAAGTGTCACAGGAAGTAGGGGCAGCCTCCATCTATTGGGACACTTGGAAGCAAATGTTAGGAAAAAGTGATTGCCTAGGCAGTGACCTCATTCAGTTCCAGAAGGAAGTGACCTACATCACTTTCTTGGTGATGGAACTCTCTGAACTTGGGATCCAAAAAGCCAGGCACCCAGAAGCAGTCCCAGTCCCAGTCCCAGTGGTCTCACATGATTGGATTTACCAAGGACAGAGTCAGTCTTTCTTGGTAACTACTGATGTGAAGATGGCCAAATGCCAAGAGAGCTCTGAAGAGGGGCCTTTCCTGAGAAAGCAGGTAGTGGCTCACCACTGGCACCTGACAACTTCACATTGTTGGCAAGGAGACCAGATTTGAGATAGGATAGCCCATTTTGGGGGAACATAGTATGGCCCATCAGTCAGAGGACACTCCGGATAGTTACAGACCTACTTGGGGGAAGGCGGTGACTTTGTGGGTGTGCGTGTGAGTTTGTGGTTTTGTCTCATGATCTGGGAATAGGTAGGAAAGTCGCTTTGTTTGGTTTGGATTGGATCGTTTCTAGTAAGTCTTTTGATAAGGCGAGTGTTTTTATGTCTGTTTATCCCACTGTGTCTGTGGTTGTAGATATTAGAAAAGAGAATGCATCAATGGATGTTTCCTGTCTTGTAGAAAGCTTCACAGCATTCATCCTGCCCAATTTATATATGGACTGTGGCTTGCCTTACAGATGGGCAAAAACTACTATCTTCCTAAGTTCCTGTTTTCTTCTTGAATTCGGGCCACTCTCCAGAATAGGCTCATGGTTTGGTGTCCACAATATGTACCACCTCCAGGCTCTGTGACATGGCCACGTACTGGATAGCTGAAGGGAATGGGATCATCTCAGAAAACTCAGATATCATTCGAGAAACCCTGCTTTGGGCCATTTGCTTACCTATTGTTCTGTTGCCCTGAATGTCAGAAACGTCTTTGTCTCAGTCCACCCCTTTGTGAAGCCTGAAAAAATGGTTTTCAATGGAAATTAATGGGCATCACCTGTAGCTCTTTGCTTAATTGCTTTGGAAAGGGATGTGTCTGCATCAGACTCGTGGCAATGTGTGAGGCTGTTGCATAGATTCTCAGAACCTGATGGATCTATAGAAAGATTACATGTGTGCTTCCAAAACCAAAATGGCCAAAAAAGCAGTCATTGTGGACAAAGTCTCTCACCTTCCTCTGTAAGGTTCCTGACCTCCATCAATTGAAAATAGGGATCCTTTGTGTCAAATGAGTTCTTCAAACCCTGCAGAAAATAGCCCATAGGTGCTTGGGTTTTCTCATGATTCCAATTCACATAAAGAATATATACCCGAGAGTCAGTAGGCCTCAAATTCGGGAAGCAGAGCAGTATTTATGGCAGGCCTATTTGATCACTCCTGGTTCTCAGGAAGGGTGTCCAGGCAACCCTGAATTTAGGCAAATGAGGGGCAAGGGAAGTTATTTTGTACACTGTCTTGGACTGATCCCCTCATGGAAACCTCGAACCACAGGTTATGATGAGTGTCTATATGGAAGAAGATGAGGGCCTTGTGGGAGTGCTTTGGTTTTAATTGTGGTCATTTGCATGGCGGTTGGAAGTGATGACTGGGTCTACCTGGGCTTGAACTCTGGTGTGATTCCCCTTAAAGTCTGAGTTCTGGAACTGATCTCAGAGAAATATTGCCATGAACTGTGTTCAGATTTTAGGAGGCCACGCATGGGATTCGCCCTTGGAAACTGAGATCAAGGACAGGGTGGCTTTCCACAGAGCCTTGGAATCTCAGCTAGGAAATCACATGATTTTATTCTGAAAGATTTGGCAGCCATAGTTGAGAATCAGAACACCCTTGGACGTCACATTGAAGACCTCAATGGGCCTGGCTTCATGTGACCTTTTGAAGACTCTATGGGAAGACTTGCCTGTGAGAGTTCTCCAGAGCTTTCATTGAAATGAGCTTCCTCACCATTTAATGGTTCCTGAATGAACTGAAACCCACAGTGTCTCCAACTTCATCCATGAAAAGTGGCTAGATAAATACAATGAAATTTTTGAAATTCCAATAATCAGGTGGCACTAGAGAACCTTTGGATGTCTTGTTGCTGATCATTAGTGTACAAGAGAATGCCATGATTGACCGGGTTTCATGACAATGGTGTAGAACAAAGATGCCAGTAAGTTGGAGCCTGCTGAGTAGTGGGCCTATTGCAGTGGTGGGCAGGTGTGTGATAATACATCTGTGGTGTGGCCATGAGGATTTGCCATTGCCTTCCAAATGGCTTGTGACTGACATTGTGCATCCAGCAGAACCTTCTATGTAAAGGCATCTTGTTACATGGAGAGGTTCCAGGGCAAAGTTCAGAGTCAGATTTCTATGTACAAGGGGGCAAGCTCTGTGAGATATAACCTGGTTGTTGCATTCTCCTGCAGACCCTGACCCACCACAAGTGACAGAACTCCCTCCAAAACTGGGTCCCAGTTGAACTCTTTGTATTTCATGAAGCAAATACCAAACTCCCAGTGCAGCAGCACGAAACACCACGAAAAGTGGAGGATGAAAAAATGTCTTCACAGTCCACACGGGGAGACACTTAGCACCCAGTGGCCACAGTTTACCTAAAAAGAGAAAATTCAGCACTGCTGCCTTATGTTCTTTAGAATACAAGAAACCATGTCCTCCAGGTCACATAGATTCAAACCCATCTTTGATGGTCTCACTAGAAAGGAAGCTAAAGCTCCTTACAACAACATATATTTCAAGTGCCCAGCCTCAGAGGAAGTTCCTCAAGAAGTCTTTAGGCTGTCAGAGCTCCATGTTTTTGGAGTGTTAATTGTTAGACCACGACACAAGAAAAGACCACTGACTCTAATTAAAATCATATTAGATTAATCTTATTATTTCTACCTTTCATGCTGCCTCCCCTCCCAAAACAGCCGGAACAAGACAGCAACCCCAGCTTTCCTACAGCCCAGCTTTATAGCCCAGAAAGTTACACAAAAGGGGTGTTACAGATAACAGAACTCTGACAAGCATCACACTAATGGTAGTTTAGGTTTTTTTTGCTGTCCCTACATCAGAATTCAGAGGACCATTAGAGCCTCAGAGAGGGATGTTGTCTGGCCAGAGAAGGCAAATATTTATGATGTGTCACTAAAGTTTCAGAGAGGGCTGCTATCTGGTCAGAGAGCCGGGCATGCGTGAGTTCAAGGCACGGGCAGGCATTTCAAGCAGGTTCAGAATTTGCAGTAATTTATGGTAAAGACAAAATTACCTTTTCATGGCTTTTTGGCAAGATGGCTCCCAATTTAAATTAAAGATCAGGTTGGGTCTATCATTTCCCCCTTTTCTCTGTGTCCCTTTCAAATCTTTAATAGATTAGGGGAAGAGCACTGAGGAAATTTTAATCCCTCAGGTAAGATTCTCCAAATTTTTAGAACTTACCCAAAACCGATCTCCCTGATTTTACCAGACTTAATTAATTACTTATATTGATAGTCTACTTATCTTTCTCTCCATTGTTGTAAGAAGAGTGGCGTCAATCATTATTTCTTCTTCTAACCTGAGACAGGGTGAAGTGAGTGGGCATGGCGTGAGGGACATGAGTTGCCTTTTATAAGTCAGTTGGGGGACATGAGTTGCCTTTTAGAAGTCATTTCGGATTGAAGTCTGGTTGGGGAAGAACAGGTTGTAAAGTCATCTGGGGATGGGTTCTTCTATGAGAGAAACAAAAACCATGAGTACTGAATAAATGTTGCAGTAGCCGGAACATGTTACTGTATAGAAGTTCCCTCAGCAGTCTTTAATATCCCCAGTTATCAGGACTATCAAATTAATATTTAACTTTTAGTGTTACAGTTGTCCTTCCCCATAAGATACAGTTTAACAATGTAATGTCATCTGATCTTGTAAAATCCTTTTTCTAGTATGACCTCTGCGTCTAATAGAGAAACCTTTAATTCTGTTACTCAGGGCTGGATAATCGTACTAGCAAACACCAAGCCTACCTGTGTTGGTTAGGAATATCTGCAGGCCTTAAATTAAAAATTTCTGCCTGTGGCAGCTCTTCTTGATAGTCTCTTTTTATAAGTATCAGGCATTCCTGTGTGAGAATCCTTCTTTGTAGCCTCCAGTCTTTCTTATTTTGGGAGGCTAAAATAAAGTGCATACCTTAAAATATTATTATTATTATTATTATTATTATTATTATTATTATTATTATTTAAAATGCCCAGGAATGGCTGTATTTTGGTCTTAACTGTCTTTCCAAAGTGTTTAAGATGAAGCAGTCAAACGGACTTTTGTTTCTATCTATTGTTAACAGTCAGCTGAGCTTTATGGGAGTCAATTCTGGAAAAATGAGAGCACATTTTCAATTCTGCTAGTGCCATTTGCGCTAGGTGGGTCCAGGTCTTGCTTGACCATTTGGCTTCCCTCAGAAGCATCAGGGATATCTCCTTTCTCTGATGACTCTCCTCTTCATAACAAATGCACTGATTGGCTTTCTGTTCTCCAGTGGTCTCATTAATCTCCCTGATCAGGAGGTTATGTGGCTCAGAGTTGCAAAGCTCTTTAGAGAAGTCCCCTGTTCCCTGGATTCAGATTGACTCAGAGGGTAAGAGCCAAATATTGGTTTTCTTGGCCCTTTTCATTTAACTTTAATTTTAAATCCTAATCTTAAACATCCAGCAAATTAATTTTAACAGCCTTATATTAAGAGTACTGGACTTTAATGTCTATAACTTTATAATTATCTTTTTATTAATTGGGATCTGTATTATTCTGTCTGTATTGTAGGTGATGACTTATTATCTTGAATAAACCCATGTTGTGTTCTTAAAGCAACACATTTGTAAAACACTAACAGGGAATCTTTAGATAACTTATAAGAAAATTTCAACTAAAATTAACAAAAGTAAAAATACTTAGTTCGTGTAATAGCTACCCTAAATTTTTTGGCTGAGTATTACATTATATCCCCTGTTTGAGATCCTAGGAATCTTGACATTTTTTATGTTTTTAACATAACTTTAAAGAAATATTATCTGACGTACTTGTTTCATAGTCATTCTCACATATAGTAAGATGGGACACACAGCCTTATCTCAGGTAAGGCAGGGCTCTTTATAAATCTTAAGCATTTTAGTTCTAAAGCTGATCTTTATTTTTTTATTTTTTTTTTGTTTGGGGGTCTGAGAAGATCTACTCCTTAAGAAACTAATAGTTCATACTCAGGATTGGTTTTTGGTAGGAAAAATTATGATAAGCATGGATTATTAGAATTACTTTATAATTTGGAAGGGTTTCTAGAAAACAGTATACCAGATCTGTAAGTTTCTATGTGAGGAGCCTCTAGGTCATTGTGGTGTTTGTGAACTTCCATTTTAGTGTACTGTGGCCAAGGTCAAAATGTACAGACAGTGAAGGTGTAACCCATCAACTTCATCTTCAGACACTTGCAAAATAGTTCCCAATTTCAGGTTTTTTCTCTATGAGCAAGTGAATGTGCAGGTTGAGGGCTCAATCATTGGTTTTAAGAAGTATATGAACCTCTCATCAGATGATGCAGAAGAAATTGATTTAAAACAAAGTAAAGAACAGAACCGGGTCACTGTGTACCAAAAGGAGATAATATTACTCTGCTACCAAGTGTCTCTAACTAGAAATGATCAATGAAGTCATGAATTATTGAGAAGGCAGTTTTGTTTTTTTAGGAGTTTTTGTTTAGGAGTATAATCCTAAAGTATTTGTTTATATTGCTTTGATTACCCTTTTGTTATTACCAGATGACAATAATGGTATGGGGTTGTTTTTATTAAAAAGTAAAAATTAAAAGCAACATTGACAAAGTTTACATAAATTGTTTGTGGTCTAATGAACATTAGCTAACACCATATGATATCACATTTAAAACATGAATTAAAGAAAGCCTGAAAGTTTTCAACTTTTACATAGATTAGGCTCTCATTAACTTAAAAATACATTTAAATTGTTCCACAATGTAAAAAGTAACATAAAACTTTACATATCTTATTGATAACAGGTAAATAAATCTCCAATATATTTTTTTACCATACAACTTCAGAACACCAGCTTGATATAATGCTCTTTTAAAGTTTCTACCTTACAGACTTGCATACCTGTAAGATATGAAAACATTAATAGCATCACAATTACATTGATGTTTCTACATTAACCAAGTTTAGCTTTTAAAGAAATGGCAGTACAATGCTCTAAAATAACAGTTCTGATTTAATAAGTTTTTTAATTTTTATGGTTCCTTGCTCTAGAAAAAATAAAACTTAATAAACACAATGTTATGGGTAAACTTATGTTTCAAAAAATTTTTGTCTCATTAACACATGACTGATTTTTAAAACCTTATATAGAGTTTAGTAAAAACTTATACAGACCTTAGTAAATGAATCAGATTTCTAACAAAAGTACTCACGAATGAGTAATCCCATATCAAATTTACTATACTTATTTATCAAAATATTAGAGAAATGTATTGAACAGTGTAAACCATTTTTATGTTGAAGAAAATGTTCTAGAACCAAGGCATATTAGACGTTTTGTAGATATTAATATTTTATTAGATTTTTGAACACCTAGAAAAATTTGTAAGCTTAAATTTAAAAACATTTATTTTTATCTGTTTATCCGATTTAAATTGAAACATTTAAACCACGTGAACTAAAGTTCTTTGGATCCACTTTTTAAAATTTGTTTTTATGAGCGCTTTTTTTTATGAGCGCTCCTTATATATGTTAATTTGTGTATCATATATATGATATACGGATATATGTCTATATAGACAGACAACACATAACAAAATTGTGCACACATAATAATAGTAAAGGCCTTGTAGTTTTTCACAGGTTAAATATCTATTGCAATGTTTCAAAAAGTCCACAGTTGGTCAAAGATAGAACTGATCAGAAAAACATTAACCTAGGTCTGTATGCTCAGAATCATGAGCTCAAAAATAATAAAGTATCTAAGAAAAACAATAAGAGTCCTAGAAAAAATGACTGGCCAGTAATTAGTAAATACCATACAATTTACTTTTTTTTTTCTGTTAGGCATCAAATCAGTCTCCTACTAAGCTTGCAGGCTTTTTTCATTTGCATTTCAACATGAGTCATGGCTGAGGTCTGGAAGGAGCAGGAAAAAAACTGCTATTCTGAGCAGACACCTCAGGCCTAAGGCATATTAACCATAATTTTCCGGTTGGGGTGTTGAAAATTATGATACAAGTTCAAGATACAATTCACAAAATTTTATGTCTTTACATCTTATTTTGTCAACAGATACCATACTATGGTTTACTATCCTTGTCCAAATTAATGCACTGGTACACACAGTGACATTTCCTCTGGCTACCGAATTCAAAATTGGTTAAAAAAAAAAAAGTGAATGATTGGGAAGTTACTTGCCAACTTGGAAGTAGAGTTCTTCAGTTTTCCATCCTAAGTATTTAAGTTCTCTGCCATGAATTACCTGAAATCTTAAACTAAACAATGACCTAAACCCGACTTTTAACTGCAAGATTGTGCAATGCTTCAAAAACCCATTCAGATACCAGTTTTTTTATGATAAAACATCATCATTTAGACACACATTCAGCTAAGATCATTCCCAAGAAAAAATTTATAATATCAACACATTATTGCACATGTCTTAAAGGACCAGAAAAAAAGACACAAGACAGACAGAAAGGAGGTAGAGACTATGGTTGTCAGACAGAATCCTTTAAACCAGAGCAGATAAGAGAAAAAATCTACTACACCAGTGGCGGGGGGGACCAGATGTTTTAACAGAGGGGCAACCTGAAATGTAGAATAAAGTGTCTATATGGTGACTTTACTGAATTTAGTGTCTCCTTTTTCTTTTTCTCTTTTTTAACAAGACAGAGGTGGCATAATCCTTACAGTGCACGGAAAGAAGGAGGGTATTCCCTGAATCAACAGGGCTTTGGCAGCTGCTGGGGGTCCCTCAGTCCCTCCTTTTACTTACAGGATTAGCTCCTCTGGTTCAGTTCCACCCCAAGCAAGCTCCATCTCCTAACATTTCAGTAGACAGCTCTCACAAAGTTCTGGGGCGGAGGGGGGGTACCAAATTTGTAACTTAAAGTTCGGTTCCTGACCTAGAAGCCAATTTATACCAATTAAATAATGAGGAATGGGTTCTGAGAAAAAGAAAAGGGGAGGCTAATTGCTTTGCTAACAAAGGAGAAACACAGGGGACTCTGCCAAATGTTGTGACTCTCTTGATCTGGAGGGACAAGGGGTTTTAAAGGAGTTTCACTTGTTAACCTGGGAGATACTCAGTTCTTAGGTCCCCAGCAGGCATTGCCCTCTGCAATGGTTGTGCTCCAGGCAGCCAGCTAGGGGCTTCTATCATCCTGCTAAACAAAGGGGGGTAAAGTTAATCGCAGTTCCTTAAAACACAGTTCAAACGGGTGTCAGGCTTACTCTCTTTATTACCCATTTTCACGTCCAATATCCTTAAGTTTTTACAACCAAAATCACACAACAAAATGAACAAAAGCAAACAAACAAAAAAAAAAAAATAGAACGCAGAACAAAACACACACACACACACACACACAAAAAGAAAAACAGATACCCGGCGCCTAAACAGAAAAACAGTGGTACAGTGCAACATCTTGCTAAAGCTCCAGGGTAGGAGAGCGTGCGTGCCCGTCGGCACCTCTCTACCCTTGCAGAGGAATTTCCTACAGAACAGAACAGAGGACAGAACGATTCTTGTTACTGTCTTGGACAGGAGTATATGTGAGCCTCCCCAGGCCACATCTCTGTCATCAGAAGAGATCTCCCTTAACCGGATATCAGATGTTATAAAGGCGCCACTTACCTATGGAGGCCTCCTCCATCAGGTGCTTGCTAATAGTTTTAGTGCAGAGGTTCACTGCAATGCTCCCGGGACTAAAGGCTCTCTTCCTAATATAGAGAAGATGGACCAAACCAGGCCTGAGTGGAGAGCTGTTCCTTGGTGCCTATGGTTGATATACCATCCTAATTTGCGAAAGTGCCACAGAATGTATGGTCAGCCTCCTTTTCATGGTACTCTTGGAAGCAACTGTTTGGACAAAGTGGTTGCCAAGGCAGTGACCTCATTCAGTTCCTGAAGGATGCGACCTCACCTCACTTCCTTGGTGATGGAACTCTCTGAACTTGGGATCCAGGAAGCCAGGCACACAGAGCCAATCCCAGTCCCAGTCCTAGTGGTCTCACTTGCTTCGATTTAGCAAGGACAGAGTCAGTCTTTCTTGGTACCTAATGATGTGAGGATGGCCAAATGCCAGGAAAACTCTGAAGAGGGGCCTTTTTTGAAAAAGCAGGTAGTGGCTCACAGCTGGCTCCTGACCACTTCACAGAGTTGGACAAGGAGACCAGATCTGAAACAGGACAGGCCATATCGGGGGAACACAGTATGACCCAGCAGTCAGAGGACACTCTGGAGAGTGAGAGACCTACTTGGGGGAAGGAGGTGACTTTGTGGGTGTGGATGTGTGTTTGTGGTTTTGTCTCATGTTCAGAGAATAGGTAGGAAAGTCGGTTTGTTTGGTTTGGAGTGAACTGTTTCTAGTAAGTTGTTGGACAAGGCGAGTGTTTCTATGTCTGTGTATCCCACTGTGTCCGTGGTTGTAGACATTAGAAAAGAGAATGCATCAATGGATGTTTCCTGTCTATTAGAAAGCTTCCCAGCATTCATCCTGCCCAATTAATGAATACTCTAGGGCTTGCCTTATCAATGGGCAACACCGGCTATCTTCCTAAGTTCCTGTTTTCTTCCTGAATTCTGGCCACTCTCCAGAATAGACTCATGCTTTTGTGTCCACGATATGTAGCACCTCCAAGCACCGTGACATGGACATGTACTGGATACCTGAAGGAATTGGCAAGAATCTCAGAAAACTCAGATACCAGTGTGACCAGGATAGTCTCAGTGGAGAAACCCTGCAATTGGCCTTTTTATTACCTATTGTTCTGTTGCCCTGAATGTCAGGAAGGTCTTTGCCTCAGGCCACGCCTTCGAGATTCCTGAAGAAAAGAGTTTTCAAACGGAAATGAATGGGCATCACCTGTGGCTGTTTGCTTAATTCCTTTGGAAAGGGATGTGTCTGAATCAGCCCTTTGGCCCTGTGTGAGCATAGAGCTTAGATTCTCAGCACCTGATGGAAAGTAAGAAAGATCCCATGTGTGGATCCAAATCAAAATGGCCAAAAATCAGTCATTGTGGATGAAGTCTCTCGCATTCCTCTATAAGGTTCTTAACCTCCCTCAAGTGAGAATAGGGAACAAATGGGTCAAATGAGTTATTCAAAGCCCTGCAGATGCTAGCCCATAGGTTCTTGGGTTTTCTTATGAATCCAATTCAAATAAAGAATCTAAACCGACAGTCAGTAGGCCTCAAATTGGAGAACAGAGCTGTGTTAACGGCAGGCATATTTGATCACTCCTGGTTCACAGGAAGGGTGTCCAGGCCACCCTGACTTTTGGTAAATGAGGGGAAAGGGAGATTACTTGGGACACTGTCTTGTGCTCCGCCTCTCATGGAATCCTCCTGCCAGAAGTTATGATGAGTGTCTATATGGAAGAAGATGAGTGTCATGTGAGAGTGTTTTGGTTTTAACTGCGGTCATTTGTGTGGAAGTTGGAAGAGGTAACTGGGTCCAACTTGGCTTGCACTTTGGTGTGATTCCCCTTAGAGACTGTGTTTTGGAACTGACCTCTGAGAAGGTACAAGGTCCTATGACATTGTATATCCATATTTCTGGGACATCTCTACAGAACGTAATTCAATGCTAAGTATACCAATCAAGGGCCAAATGAACTTCTGGACTTCAAATCTTAACTAGATTTCTGTTTTCATATTTATATTGAAAGGTTAATAAAATAGATACTTGTCATTTCCTGTTTTTCTGTATGCTTAACAAAACACCATTGAAATCTTGAGAACTGTTTACTATTCTTGTTCCCAGAATGTGCTGTCCCAAACTGCCAAACTGCAGAATGTACTCCGTCAACCAGTTGCTCGCAAACTGACACTCGCCATTACCCATCAATAAATTTCTCTCCCTGCCCTCTCCAAGAAAAATATATAACCATTTCTTAAGCTGTTCTCAGGGCTCTCTGCTCTGTTCAAGTGATCTCTGAGCCCTTCATGCCGGACTCCCAATAAACCCTTTGCTGTTGCATGAGACAGTCTCTTAGTGGTCTCTGCCGCAGATGCTCGCCCAACCTTTACATCTGGTGGCCCTAGCAAGATCCGGAAGCTGCAGACAAAATACCCCCAACGGGCTCCTCTGGGGGTAAATAAGGCCCATCTTTCTCGTTTCAGGCTTCAGGTTAGGGTATGGCAAAATGGCTATTGGTAAAGAGCGTGAGCTCTCTCCCATGGTGGCTGACACACATGTCACAGAGCCACAGGCCATGTCCCTGGGGGATAGACTCGGGAAATCATGGAACAATAGTCTCCTCGACTCAGTGATATTTTGTTTCTGATTCAGTATTGCCAGCCCTTCAGGTTTTGCCGACTAGTCAGTCCTGGTCTCAGTATTGGACGTCCATTGCCTGTCTTTATTGTCTTGTCTTGTCTGTGTTGTGTGTCGTTGCTTTCAGTGTCTGTGTATATTTCATTATGGGACAGATCATTTCAATGCCTCTGTCCCTGACCCTTAATCACTGGACCAAAATCTGCTTAAGGGCTCAGAATCTTTCTTTTTCAGTAAAACGCCAGACCTGGCAGATTCTGTGTCTCAGAATGACACACCATTGCAGTCGGATGGCTCCTAGAAGGATCTTTCAACTTCGCACTTATTTGAAAAGTCCGAGATATTGTCTTTCAGCAGGTGCCACATAGACATCCAGATCAACAGCCATATATCTTAACTTGTCAGTACCTCTAGAAATCTCCTCCTCCATGGGTCAAGCCTTTCCTTGTCCCTGCACCTGCTCCTACTCCTTCCCCCACGATTCTATCTCAACCTCTCTGCTCCTCCTCCTCCACCCTCTGTTCTCCCTGAGTCTCAAGACTCTACTGGACTCACCACCCCCTCCTTATCATCTGCCCTCGTCTCCCAACCCCTAACACCCTCTAAGTGATTCCCCTTCTGCTGACTCAGCCTCTCCACCATTCGAGGAAGCTAGGCTGGCCCAGCGTCATCCAGATGACTGTCCCGCGGCACACACAGCCCCTCCTTCCCTGGAGGAAGCTGGCCCGGCTAAAAGAACTCAGAGAACTCACCGACGTTTTCACACCTGCCTACTTGAGGTGACTGCCAACACCACCTAGCGACTCTCTTCATGACAGAGCAATGAGAGAAAAATCTCCTGGAATGTAGAAAAAAATATCCTCAGACCTGATGGGCGACCAACACAACTTCCCAACATAATCAAAGCTGGCTTCTCCTTAAACCCACCCAACTGGGACCCCAACACCTTTGAAGATAGGGAGCATCTGTTCAATTATTGCCAGGCTCTAACAGCGGGTCTCCAAGTGGCCGCTGGGTGACCAACTAATTTGGCCATGGTAAGAGAAATTATTCAAAGGCCTGATGAATCTCCATTTATGTTTCTAGAGAGAATCATGGAGGCATATAAGAGATATACTCCTTTCGATCCTCAGGCAGCAGATTAAAAGGCATCTGTCACGATGGCCTTAATTGAGCAAGCTGCCATGGATATTAAAAAAAAATTAAAAGAGAGATTTTGTCAAAGAAGCCAAGAAAGTATACTATAAGAGAGAAACAGGGAGAAAGAAAGGGAGCAAAGGGAGGATGAGAGAACCAAAAGACAGACTAAGGCATTGACTAAGGTCCTGATCACAACAAGAAAGAGGCCAGAAATTAAGACATAGGGTGACAGGAAGGGCCCATGCCAGAGGCCACCCCTGGCCTCAGATCAGTGTGCCTACTCTAAAGAAAAAGGATACTGGGCCATAGAGTTCCCTATAAAGAGACAGCCACGCCAGCTGGCCATTCTGACTCTGGAGGATGACTAAGAAAGTCAGGGCTCAGACCCCATCCCCTAGCTCAGGGTAACTTTTGAAGTGGAGGGGACTCCAGTAAACTTTGAAGTGAATACAGGAGCAGTATACTCAGCCCTTAAGGCCCCATTGGGCCCTCTATCAAATAAAAGGTCTCTAGTTCAAAGGGATGATGACAGTAAATATCAGGCTTAGACAACTAAGAGGACCATGGACCTGGGGAAAGGAAAAATCCATCACTCCTTCCTAGGAATCCCAGAATGCCTGGACCCATTGATGGGCAGAGATCTGCTCATCAAGCTCCGGGCCAAAATAACTTTTAACCATGAAGGCCCCCAAATGAAATTTCTAAATACTTCAGCAAAAACTCCTATAGTCACGGCTTTAACTATATTAGTAGAAGATGAACATCCACCATTCACATGCCCCAAGTCTGATCAAACAGGCAAGCTACCCCAAAAATGGATAACAGATTACCCAGATGCCTGGGCAAAAACTGCTGGGTTAGGCCTGGCCGTGAAACAATCTCCAATAACAGTGGAGTTAAAAACCTCAGTCTCCCCAGTCAATGTAAAATAATATCCTCTAAGCAAAAAAACTAAAGGTGGGATAAGGCCCCATCTTCAGAAATATCTGGCATTAGGGGTCCTAAGGCCCTGTCAATAGGCCTGGAACACTCCCCTGCTACTAGAAAAAAAAAAGCCAGGGAGCGGGAACTATCGCCCCATTAAAGAGCTAAGAGAGATCAACAAAAGAGGGCAGGACATTCACCCCACGGTACCTAATCGGTACAATCTGCTTAGCACTCTGAACCCTGAGGGGAAATTATATACTGTTGTGAACTTAAAAGATGCTTTCTTTTGCTTGCCTCTGCATAAAGATAGTCAGTTGCTGTTTGCTTTCGGGTGGGTAGACCCAGAAACCAAAACGTCTGGTCAACTAACTTGGACTAGACACCCACAGGGGTTCAAAAACTCCCCCACTCTCTTTGATGAAGCCCTCCACAGAGATCTCAACAACTTCAGAACTATGCACCCTGAATTTACCCAGCTTCAATACGTGGATGTCCTGCTACTGGCAGCCAACACCAAGGAAAACTGTGAGTCTGGGACCCAAGCAATATTATATGAGCTTGCTCAACTCGGGTATAGAGTTTCGACCAAAAAGGCCCAAATTTGCTAGCATGAAGTAATCTTCCTGGGCTATTCCCTTAGGGGCAGTAAACGATGGCTCACTGAGCCCAGAAAACAAACCATTATGTAGATACCACCCCCATCTTACAGCAGACAACTCAGAGAATTTCTTGGGACTGCTGGCTTTTGCAGGTTATGGATACCTGGGTTTGCGTCCTTAGCTGCTCCATTATACCCGCTGTTAAAGGAAGATGCCCAATTCCAATGAAACCCTGAGGACCAGGAAGTTTTTGATAACATCTAAGGACACTGACACTGAACGCCTCAACTTCACTGAGCTCAGCCTGCAATTAGAGCAAGCCCTACACTACGTTAAAAATGTACATCAACTCACTCACCTTGGTTCAAAGAAACTGCAGGCATTACTGTAAGATTAAGAACAGAGTTTTCCACTAACCAACTCACAGTGAAAGGAAATAACTGAACGGGTAACAAAAGCCTGTCGGGTCCGTCAATTGGGTAATGCTTACCCTTCCAAGTTTCCTAGAGGAAAGCACCTATGAGGAACCAGACCAGGACAATTCTGCGAAGTGGACATTACTGAAATTAAGCCAGCAAGGTATGGACTTAAATATCTCCTAGTCTTTGTAGATACATTTTCAGGATGGATTGAAGCCTTACACACACACACACACACACACAAAAAAAAAAACAAAAACAAAAAAACGGCGCAAATGGTTTTCAAGAAGATCCTGAAAGATATTTTTCCAAGATACGATCTGCCTAATGGACTGATAATGGATTGGTTTTCATGGCCCAGGTAAGTCAGGTGTTAACCAGGACCCTGTGGAT
The DNA here is from genome assembly GCF_048772815.1 of Callospermophilus lateralis. Lineage (NCBI taxonomy): Eukaryota > Metazoa > Chordata > Mammalia > Rodentia > Sciuridae > Callospermophilus > Callospermophilus lateralis. Next base: position 1,851,029 of record NW_027513223.1, read on the forward strand.
TAATTGGAAGTTACATTATGCTTATATACCCCAGAACTCAGGACAGGTAGAAAAAATAAATAGAACCATTAAAGAGACCTTAACGGCCCCCTTAGGGACCTGGTGACTATCTCTCCACCCAGACATTTTTCAGCTCGGTATAGGTCTTTCCTATTGAGACATGCCTGATGAAGAGGATCTCACTAAAATTCCATTAAATCCCTTCCGTACCATAGATAATTGAAACAAACATTATGGATGCAGGGACACGCGAGCCAGATGCAGGTTGGCTAGCCTATATTACTATGTATGCCCGGCAGACTATCAAAGCGACAAACAGCCATGGCTGTGTGGGGGAAAAGCCGACTTCTTGTGTAAGTCATGGGGATGTGAGCATACAGGGGCTGCCTGGTGGAACCCAAACTCCTCATCAAATTCAGTACACAGCATTGGCCATATTACCAATTAGACAACCAAAAACTATGGCCCCCAGAGGGTTCTCTAGATCCTCAAATTCTGCATGACATTTTTAACTTCGGCAAGTGCTCAAAAGGGGGAAATTCCCCTATGTGGAATCCTTTTTCATCCTTCGCTCACATCCTGTACTATGCTTCCCCAATAGTTCCTCACCCTCAGCCTTCTGCTCTAGACTCTCTGCTTTCACTCCCACCTCAGCAACCTGATTTCTCCCCTCCAATTACTAGATCAAAAACCCAAACCTCCGCTGGATCTCAGAACATTGCCCCCTTGCTGAGGAAGCAGGTACCGAGGTACCCCTCCACCCACTCCTCTCTTTTCCTGTCACTGTCTGCACTAGGTCCCACCAAGTCCTCTAGCAAGCTTAGCCAAAGCTCAAACCAGCTGAGAAGAGCCCTCAGACCCCTATCCAAGATGTAATGAAAATGACCTTTAAAGTTGATTTGTCATCACTGAAAACAGGTTTCTAAGAATTTAAAGTCCCTCACAGGCTTTTTGGAATACTCACTCCCGTCTTCCCCTCTGCTCTACCTGTTCTACTGCTCAAGTTTTTGTTCTAGGAAAATCCCAAACCCCTTTCCCATTATTCTTTGGCATCTCTCCTTCCTCATTCTCAGATCCACGGAGCTGCTCTCAGCATCGCCTTCCCTGTCATCCCCCTCTGTACCAGGTCCACAGAAATGTCCTTAATGACCTTCTCCAGAAGTCTTTACCAAGGCTTACTTTAGGTCTTTCAGCAAAAGAGTCCCTCTGAAAAAGTTCAATGGAGATAAACTTCCACTCTTCATGTTGCCCTGTTCTACTTGGCCACTGGCTGGAAAAATCACCACCCCTAAGCTAGACATCGCCTTACCAGTTTTTCACAAAATATGTGAACAAGGACTCTGGCCTTGAGCTGGGGCTTCAGAGAGATTGCTACATTTCTAAGATAAAAAAGTTACCAACTGGGCTCCATGGTGACAGCTGGCAAGGAGGAAAAAAAAGAGACAAAAAAGCTCTCCCATTCCAAGGTGTAATTGAAAAGATAACGTGCACAGAACAGAGGAAAAAAAAAACAGAAACAAAAACTGATTTGTGTGAATTTCTGCAGACTGTGAACTTCTGAGCCCCTTCCCTTACATGTTGGGTACAAATACTAAAACTACCAAAACTTGGGGTTCAGGGGATTAATTGATTACAACAGAAGCAATGCCCTCTCAATACGGATGCAAACAAATAAAACTCCTTTCCTGTCTTTGGTGCTATCTTAGTTGCCTTTCCTTGTCCGTCTCTACAACAGTATAATTCTATACACTTTAACATTATTTATGTTTTCATAAAGTGGTCAATAGTTGTGATTAATTATGTAATGATGCAGATGTTTTCCAGAGTGCTCTATCAGGACGCAGGTTCATTTAAAGATCAAATAGGGGGGGCATACAACCCGGTTCCACCGGGAACCTGTATCCCTCACTTTAGCCATCCTATTAGGAATAATAGTTGCTGAAGGGGTGGGCACAGGAACAACTGCCCTAGTCCATGAGACACAACAAAGACACAATTAGAAGCAGAAATAGACCAAAGCTTAAAGACATTAAAAACCGACATCACAGCTTTACAGGAATTTTAACCTCTCTCTCTCTGAAGTTGTTTACAGAGCAGGCGAGGGTTGGACCTCCTCTTCATGAGAGAAGGGTGCCTTTTTGCTTGCATTGAGGAAAGTATGATGTTTTTTATGCCGACAATACTGGAGTTGTAAAAGAATCTATGAGTAAATTAAGAAAATTACTTGAAGAGTGTCAAAGAAAGACAGAGGCCCCCAAAGGGAGGTTTGAGTCTTGGATCACATAGTCCACCTAGTTAACTACACTTTTATCCACCCAGGCTGGTCCATTAATAATTCTCATATTATTGTTAACTGTAGGACCCTGTTTGCTCAACCATGTAGTTTCTTTTCTCACCCAAATTGAACCTGTTATTAACCCTAACCATACACTGTTCTCTCAATCTAATATTACAGAAGAGCGGGGACAGAGTTGGTCTTAAAATACAGGAATATAGAGGATCTTCCACCTGCTGAGAACCTCAAAGGTCCTTGAAGAAATGATCCCTGGAGAAGATGTAGTCAACTATGAAGGACCTGAGAGAGCAAAAGTCTTCCATGGCAAACAACCTGCTCATGATGAAGGGATGTGTCTGAATCAGCCACTCTCTTCTTAATGTAGAGAAGATGGACCAAAGCAGGGATGTGTTGAGAGCTGCTCCTGCATGCCAATGGGTGACATACCATTCTAACTTGTGAAAGTGTCACAGAAAGTAGGGGCAGCCTCCTTCTCATGGGAACCTTGGAAGCAACTGTTAGGACAAAGTTGTTGTCAAGGAAGTGACCTCATTCAGTTCCTAAAGAAAGTGACCTCAACTAACTTCTATGGTGATGTAACTCTCTGAACTTGGAATCCAGGAAGCCTGGCACCCAGAGCCAGTCCCAGTCCCAGTCCCAGTTGTCAAACTTATTTTGATTTACCAAGGACAGACTCAGTTTTTCTTGGGACCTACTGATGTGAGGATGGCCAAATGCAAGAAAAGCTATGAAGAGGGGGCTTTCCTGAGAAAGCAGGCATTGGCTCACCACTGGATCCTAAAAACTTCACAGAGTTGGCCAAAAAGACCAGATTTGAGAAAGAACAGGCCATTTCCTTGAACATAGTATGGCCCACCAGTCAGAGGACTCTCCGGATAGTCACAGACCTACATGGGGGAAGGAGGTGCCTTTGTGATGTGGGTGTGAGTTTGTGGTTTTGTCTCATGTTCTGAGAATAGGTATGAAAGAAGGTTTGTTTTTTTTTTTGGAGTGAACGGTTTCTAGTAAGTCGTTTGAAAACGCGAGTGTTTCTATGTCAGTGTATCCCACTGTGCCCGTGGTTGTAGACATTAGAAGAGAGAATGCATCAATGAATATGTCCTGTCAGCTAGAAAGCTTCCCAGCATTCATCCTTCCCAATTTATTAATGGACTGCAGCTTGCCTTATTGATGGGCAACACTTACTATCTTTCTAAGATCCTGTTTTCTTCCTGAATTCTGGCCACTCTCCAGAATAGGCTCATGGTTTTGTGTTTAAGATATGTACAACCACGAATCTCTTTGAAATGACCATGTACTAGATAGCTAAAGGGAATGGCGAGCATCTCAGAAAACTCAGATATCAGTGTTACCAGTAAAGTCTCAGTGGAGAAACCCTGCTTGGGGCCTTTTGATTACCTAATCTTCTGTTGCCCTGAATGTCAGGAAGGTCTTTTCCTCAGGCCACCACTTTGTGAAGCCTGAAGAAAACAGTTTTCAAATGGAAATGAATGGGTATTACCTGTGGTTCTTTGCTTAATTGCTTTGGAGAGGATGTGTCTGAATCAGCCTATTTGCCCTGTGTGAGGCTGTGGCTTAGATTCTCACCTTCTGATGGATATAAAGAAAGATCCCATGTGTACATCCAAGACCAAAATGGCCACAGAGCAGTCCTTGTGGATGAAGTCTCTCGCCTTCCTCTGTAACTTTCCTGAACTCCATCAAGTCAGAATAGGGATCCTTTGGGTCAAATGAGATCTTCAAGCCCTGCAGAGGCTAGCCCATGGTTGCTTGGGTTTTCTCAAGACTCCAATTTACATAAAGAATCCAAACCCCACAGTCAGTTGACCTCAAATTGAAGAAGTGGAGCAGTATTAATGGGAGGCCTATTTGATCTCTCCTGGTTCACAAGAAGGGTGTCCATGCCACCCTGAATTAGGCAATTTAGGTGCAAGGGAGCTTATTTTGGACACGGACTTGAGCTGTGCCCCTCATGGAAAACTCTAGCCACAGGTTATTATGTGTGTCTATATGGAAGAAGATGAGCGCCACGTTGGAGTGTTTTGGTTTAAATTGTGGTCATTTGGGTGGCGGTTAGAAGAGATGACTTGGTCCACATGTGCTTGAACTCTGGTGTGATTTCCTTAGAGACTTAATTCTGCAACTGAACTCAGAGAAGTATTGCCATGAATAGTGTTGAGATTTTAGGAAGCCAGGCATGAGTGTCGCCCTTGGAAACTGAGTTCTAGACCCAGGGTGGCTTTCCACAGAGCACTGGGCCTCTCAGCCAGGATACCACATGATTTTATTCTGAAAGACTTGGCACCCATCGTTGAGAGTCAAAACTCATATGCAACTCACATTGTAGAGCTAAATGAGCTAAACATCATGTGATCTTTTCACCATTCTTTGAGAAGCCTTACCTGTGAGTGTTCTCAAGAGCTTTCATTGAAATGAGCTTCCTAACCATTTAATGGTTCCTGAATGAATTGAAACTCACAGTGCCTCCAAATTCATCCTTGAAAAATGGCTAGATAAATGCCATGAAATTTTTGAAATTCCCATCACCATGTGGCACTGGAGAACCTTTGGATGACCTGTTGCTGGTCATGAATATTTCAGTGTCTTGTTTTACTCGGTTTCATGTAAATGGTGTAGAACAGAGATGTCAGTATGTTGGACTCTGTTGAGTAGTGGGCCTAGAGCAGTGTTGGGCAGGTATGTGATAAAACATCTGTGGTGGGGCCATGTGGATCTGCCATTGGCTTCCAAATGGCTTGTGACTGACATGGCACAGCCAGCAGAACCTTCTGTGTAAAGGCAACTTGTTATATGGAGCGATTTCAGGACATTGTTCAGAATCAGGTTGCTATGGTCAAGGTGTCAAGCTATGTGGGATAGAAGCCTGGTTCTTGTATCATCCTGCAGACCCTGACCCACCACACGTGACAGAACTCCCTCTTGCACTTTGTCGCAGTTGAACTCCTTGTATTTCCTGAAGCAAATACCAAACTCCCAGTGCAGCAGGAAGAAACACCACAAAATGGAGAATGACCATATGGCTTCACAGTCCACACTTGGAGACACTAAGCCCCAGTGGCCACAGTTTACCTACAAAGAGAGAATTCAGCACTGCTGCCTCGTGTTCATTGTAAAATAAGAAACTTTGTCCTCCTGGTCACATAGATGCAGACCCAGCTTTGAGGGTCTCACTACAAAGGAAGCTTAACTCGTGACAACAACCTATATTTCAGTGCCCAACCTCAGTGGCAGTTTCTCAAAAAGTTTTAGGCAAGCAGAGCTCCATGTTTGTGGAGTGTGTACCCTGTCCTTATTTTTGGAAACTCCTATTCCACCTCCAAGTTTGTGCACTCTTGAGCATTTTCCATTCCAAAAATGTAATCACAGATTTTGTAACTCTTCTCCTCTAATTGTGTCTTACTTGGGGTGAAGGTAATGTCAAGGCATGGTTCTGGATGAGACTGGGAAGATTTGTTGTAGCACATATTTGCATACACATTGGATTAATTTTCCTATTTTCCATTCGAAATTCTGAATCCCTGACACTAACCCATATTCTACTAGACTCTGACTACTAATCCTAGTATAATGGAGAAAAATAACCCAAAGAGTACATAAGTACATGCAGTTCAGAGTTCGACTTGCCATTTGCATGATAAAAGGTAGGTGTTATAAATTTAGTCAATTTTTAATTGAAATAGTTCTCCATGTGTTTTCAAAGTTAACAAATATGTGAATTACTGTCTCCCATTCTCTGGAGCCTATTCAGCACATGTATTTTTATATGCACAAATAGAATCCTGCGTGATATCACACGTACATTCTTGTGAGTTACATGACTTAGCAGATACAAAGTGTGAGAAGTGACCACTCCTAAACCCTGTTGGAACTGAAAATTCAACCTATGGGTGAGCTTCCCAGTAGAACAACATTACACATAAACCCATGTTCAGTAAAATGAATGTTTTTGCATCTTTATGATATATATTTCATGATGAATTTCGATTGGCATATATATTGCTACTTATTAATGTCTCTGTTCGTGTGTGTGTGTGTGTGTGTGTGTGTGTGTGTGTGTGTGTGTATATATATATTCTCCAGATTTTAAAAAATATGAAATATATGTGTCTTATATACAATCCCTAAATTCATTCATGTTCATGTATGTGGATTAATAATCAACTTTTCACAAGATTATTCTTAGAAATATTCATCCACCCGAAATACATATTTGTTTCCTAGTACTGAAAACTAACTTCAGTGAAAGGTGCATACAAATCCTAATATGTCTACATTAACTGACCCAGTTTAACATCAATGCATGTAGGTTACTATGGAACATGATGTGTATTTTGACATTAATTTTTATTCCACACTAGTACATTACTATTCCTTCAGTTTATGTACATCATAGAATATATATTTTATTCACTAGTTAGCAAATTTATAGGCATTTGTTTCACTTTCAATCACTTCCTGCTCCAGAACACATGAATTTCTCTACGTTTCTTCAGTGGTCTATTCTTGAGACTTTTTTTCCAAATACATTTTTTTCGATTTCCATAATCAATTTTGAAACAAAACTCACAAACCCTTCATGATAAACCATAACCCTAAGATGATCATTAGATATATAACTGGTTGGAATGAATGATTGTATATCAATATAACATTTCTTATATATTTTCAGATATCTATTCAATCCATTATTTAAAGTGGATCCAGTTATATTATTTATTCACAGTATGGTCTATTCATGCATTATGTGTATATTCATAGAAACAGGGTACACATCTTTGTACGACCATACTAATTTATAAGTCTTCAAAATATTGCTCCAAGAAATGGTGGAAGAAATACTCATGTCACCTGATCTACATACACATTTTATCACAGAAATATTCTGGACACCAAAAGCAAAGTTCACACTTACAATTGTACCAAAGGCTAAATAGAAAGTGAGCATGGATTACTAAAAACATCCATGTCCAGGTTGCCTAATGCTCTCAAATATCAATCCTATTGGTGACCACATATTTGTTTCTTCCTAAGATTATCTATTCAACCTCAAACCTGTTGAAAATGTCTAACCCTATCACACAATTTATACTTTGCTTGATTTCCTAATGTCTCTATTGATATCTGCTTTCCTACATGATTTCCCCAGTTCATCATTGTGACTGACTCTTCACATGTACTGACATTTACATACACTCTCTACCCGAAACCCTATTGCTAAAGAACTTTTGGTCCAAATCCTATACTCACTCTTCTTTCTAAACCTACAGACTACCTTCCTAATCCTACCGACTATCGCTTTTTGACTGGATGTTCTCTTCAACATTCAATCATCCAAAGTACAAGGTCCGATGCCAGTGTATATTGATTTATTTGAGACATCTGTGCAGCACATAACTCAAAGCTAAGTATCCCACTCAAGTCCCCAGTGCCCTTCTGGACTTCAAATCTTACCTAGATTTCTGCTTTCATAGTTATATTTCACATATATACTTTTGTAAATATCACAGGTTGCCAATGCCATTATTCATCCCGCAGAATGATTCGTAACCCAAATCAAACCTATTATTAACCTTAACTATACACTGTTCCTTCAATATAACGTACAGAAGAGCAGGGACAGAGTGGGTCTTACAATATAGGAATGTAGATGATCTTCCACCTGCTGAGAACCTAAAAGATCCATGGAGAAATGATCCTTGGAGAATATGTAGGCAGCTATGTAGGACCTGAGAGAGCAATAGTCATCTTCCATGGCAAACAACTTGGTCAGGGTGAATTGATGTGTCTGAATCAGCCTCTGTCTTCTTAAAGTAGAGAAGATGGACCAATCCAGGCCTGTGTGGAGAGCTGTTCCCGGGTGCCTATGGTTGATATACCATTCTAACTTCTGAATGTGTCACAGGATGTTGGGGCAGCCTCCATCTCATGGGAACCTTGGAAGCAACTGTTAGGACAAAGTGGTTACCGAGGCAGTGACCATATTCAGTTCCTGAAAGAAGTGACCTCACTTCACTTCCTTGGTGATGTAATTCTCTGAACTTGGGATCCAGGAAGCCAGGCACCCAGAGTCAGTCTCACTCCGAGTCCCAGTGGGCTAACTTGTTTGCTTTTCCCAAAGACATAGTCAGTCTTTCTTGGTACCTACTGATGTGAGGATGGCCAAATTCCAGCAGAGCTCTGAAGAGGGGCCTTTCCTGAGAAAGTAGGTAGTGGCGAACCACTGGCTCCTGACAACTTCACAGAATTGGCCAAGGAGACCAGAACTGAAACAGGACAGGACATTTTTGGGGAACATAATATGGCCCACCAGTCAGAAGACACTCCGGATAATCACAGACCTACTTGGGGAAAAGAATTGCCTTTGCCATTGTAGGTGTGAGTTTGTGTTTTTTTCTGATGTTCTGAGAATAGCTAGGAAAGGTGGTTTGTTTGGTTTGGAGTGGACTATTTCTAGTAAGTCGTTTGACATGGTGAGTGTTTCTATGTCTGTGTATTCCACTGTATCCGTTGTTGTAGACATTAGAAAAGACAATGCATCAATGGATGTGTTGTCTCTAGTTGAAAGCTTCGCCGCATTCTTACTGCCCAATTGATGAATGGACTGCAGCTTGCCTTATGGATGGGCAACATCTACTATCTTCTTAAGTTCCTGTTTTCTTCGTGTTTTCCAGCCACTCTCCAGAATAGGCTCATGGTTTTGAGTCCCAGATATGTAACACCACAAGGCTCTGTGACATGGCCATGTACTGGAGAGCTTAAGGGAATGGGAGCATCTCAGAAAAATCAGATATCAGTGTGACCAGTAAAGTCTCAGTGGAGAAACCCTTCTTTGGGCCATTTGCTTACTTCTGTTTCTATTACCCTGAATGTCAGGAAAGTCTTTGCCTCAGGCCACCCTGTTGTGTAGCCTTAAGAAGACTGTTTTCATATGGAAATGAATGGACATCACCTGTGGCTCTTTGCTTAATTGCTTTGGAATGGAATGTGTCTGATTCAGCCTCTTGTCTTTAAATGAGGTTGTGGCTTAGATTCTCAGCACCTGATGGATCTAAAGAAAGATCCCATGTGATTTCAAAACCAAAATGACAAAAAGAGAAGTCATTGTGGATGAATATTTTTGCCTTCTTGTTTTATGTTCCTGACCTCCATCAAGTGAGAATAGGGATCCTTTGGGTCAAATGAGTCTTTGAAATCCCTGCAGAGGCTAGCCCATATGTGCTTGGGTTTTCTCATGACTCCAAATCACATCAAGAATTTATAGGCTTCAGCCAGTAGGCCTCAAATTGGAGAAGCGGAACACTTTAACAGCAGCAATATTTGATCACTCCTGGTTCACAGGAATAGTGTTCAGGCCACCATGTTTTTAGGCAAATGAGGGGCAAGTGAGCTTATTTTGGAAAATACCTTGTGCTCATTGAAACCTCCAGCTAGAGGTTATGATGAGTGTCTACAAGGAAGAAGATTATGGCCCTGTGGGAGTGATTTCATTTTAATTTTGGTCATTTTTGTGGCAGTTGGAAGGGATGACTGGGTCCACCTGGGCTTGAACTCTGGTATGATTTACCCTTAGAGACTGAGTTCTGGAACTGACCTCAGAGAAGTATTGCCATGAATTGTGTTGGGATTTTAGGAGGCCACGCATGAGACTCACTCTTGGAAACTGAGATCTAGGCCCAGGGTGGCTTTCCACAGAGGCCTGGCAATCTCAGCCAGAATATCACATGATTTTATTCTGAAAGACTTGGTAGCCATAGTTGAGAGTCAAAACACACATGGACCTCACATTGTAGACGTCAATTGGCCTGGCTTCATGTGACCTGTTGGCAACTCTTTGAGAAGCCTTGACTTTAGAGTTCTCCAGAGCATTCATTGAAATGAGCTTTCTCAACACTTAACGGTTCCTGAATGAATTGAAACCCACAGTGCCTCTAACTTCATCCTTGAAAACTTGCTAGATAAATACCATAAAATTTTGGAAATTCCCATGACCAGGTGGCCCTGCAGAAACGTTGGATGTCCTGTTGCTGATCATGTGTATACAAGAAAGTGCCTTGTTTGACTGGGTTTCATGAAAATGGTGTAGAATACGAGATGCCAGGAATTTGGAGCCTGCTGAGTAGTGGGCCTAGAGCAGTAGTGGGCAGGTGTGTGATGAAACATCATGGTGGGGCCATGTGGATCGGCTATCGGCTTACAAATGGCTTGTGACTGATATGGCGCAGCCCCCATTCCCTTGTATGTAAAGGCATCTTGTTATATGGAGAGGTTTCAGGGCAATGTTCATAATCAGGTTGCTATGGTTATTGGGACAAGCTATGTGGGATAGAAGCCTGGTTGGTACATTCTCCTGCAGACGCTAACCCACCCCACGTGACAGAACACCCTCCAGCACTGTATCCCAGATGAACTTCTTATATTGTGTGAAGCAAGTACCAAATTCCCAGTGTAGCAGCAAGAAACACCACGAAAATTGGAGGATGATCAAATGTCTTCACTGTCCCCACTGGGAGACACTTAGCCTCCAGTGGACACAGTTTACCTACAAAGAGAAAATTGAGCACTGCTGCCTCATGTTCTTTGAAATATAAGAAATCATGTCTTCCAGGTCACATAGATGCAGACCCAGCTTTTATGGTCTCACGACAAAGGAAGCCAAAGCTCATGACAACAACATATATTTCAAGTGCCCAACCTCAGAAGCCGTATTCCAAGAAGTCTTAGGCCAGCAGAGCTCTTTGTTTGGGGAGTGTTTACCCTGTCCTTTACTTTTGAAAACGCCTCTACCACCTCCAAGCTTGTGAACTCCCTAGCATCTTCCATTCCATATATGTATTCATAGATTTTCACACTTTTGTACTATAATTGTGTCTTACTTGGGTGAAGGTAATGTCAAGGCATTGTTCTGGATGTGAGTGGGAAGATTTTTGTGTAGCACATATTTACACACACACTGGATTCATTTTTCAATTTTTATTTTGAAATACTGAATCCCTGACACTAACCCATACCCTACTAGACTCTGAATTATGATCCTAATATGATGGTGAAAAATAACCCAAAAAGAATAGAAATACAATCAGTTCAGAGGAGGCATGGTGTATAGTTGGAATTGCCTTTTGCATTATATTTTGTAGGAGTTATAAATCTAGTCAATTTTTTGTTGAAATAGTTCTACATGTGTTTTTAAAATTAACAAATACATGAATCCCTGTCTCCCTTTCTCTGTAGCCTATTCAGCACATGTATTTTTATATGCACATATAGAATCCTACCTGATATCACTCGTATACACTTGTGAGGTGGCTGAATTTGCAGACGCAAATTGAGAGAAGAGATCACTCCTCCTAAACGCTGTTGGAACTGAAAATTCAACCTATGGGTGAGCTTCCTAGTTGAATAACATTATTCATAATTTCATGTTCAGTAAAATTAATATTTTTCAATCTGTTGATTATATATATTTCATGATAAATTTCTATTGGCATATATATCACTACTTTTTTATTGGTTGCTCAAAACATTACAAAGCTCTTGACATATCATATTTCATACATTAGATTCAAGTGGGTTATGAACTCCCATTTTTACTCCAAATACAGATTGCAGAATCACATCAGTTACACATCCATATTTTTACATAATGCCCTATTAGTTAATGTTGTATTCTGCTACCTTTCCTATACTCTACTATACCCCCTCCCTTCTCTTCCCATCTTTTCTCTCTACCATACCTACTCTAATTCATTTCTCTCGTTGTTTATTTTCCCACAACCTCTTATATGTAATTTTGTGTAACAATAAGGGTCTCTCTCCATTACCATGCAATTTCCCTCTTCTCTCCCTTTCCCTCCCACGTCATGTTTCTGCTTAATGTTAATCTTTTCTTCATGCTCTTCCTCCCTGCTCTGTTCTTAGTTGCTCTCATTATATCAAAGAAGATATTTGGTATTTGTTTTTTAGGGATTGGCTAGCTTCACTAAGCATAATCTTCTCTATTGCCATGCATTTCACTGCAAATTCCATGATTTTGTCATATTTTAGTGATGCATAATCCTCCATAGTATATAAAGGTCACATTTTTTTTTTTATCCATTCATCTATTGAAGGGCATCTGGGTTGGTTCCACAGTGTAGCAATTGTGAATTGTGCTGCTATGAAAATCGATGTGGCAGTATCACTGTAGTACGCTCTTTTAAGGTCTTCAGGGAATAGTCCAAGAAGGGCAATAGCTGGGTCAAATGGTGCTTCCATTCCAAGCTTTCACAGGAGTCTCCATACTCCTTTCCAAATTGGCTGCACCAGTTTCAGTCCCACGAGCAATGTACAAGAGTACCCTTTTCCTCACATCCTCGCCAGCACTTGTTGTTGTTTGACTTCATTATGGCTGCCAATCTCACTGGATTGAGATGGTATTTTAGGGTGGTTTTTATTTGCATTTCTCTTACTGCTAGAAATGGAGAGCATTTTTTCATGTACTTGTTAATTGATTCTATGTCCTCCTCTGAGAAGTTTCAGTTCAGGTCCTTGGCCCATTGGGTTATTGGTTATATTATTGTCTAATTTTCTGAGTTCTTTGTATACTTTGTATACTCTAGATATTAGGGCTCCATGTGAAGGGTGAGGACTAAAAATTTGTTCCCATGATGTAGGCTCCATATTTACCTCTCTTATTGTTTCTCTTTCTGAGAAAAAAAAATCAGTTTAAGTAAGTCCCATTTCTTGATTCTTGTTATTAACTCTTGTTCTATGGGTGTCCTATTAAGGAATTTGGAGCCTGACCACACAATATGTAGATCTGAGCCAAATTTTCTTCTATCAGACGCAGAGACTCTGATTTGAATCTAGCTCCTTGATCCACTTTGAGTTAACTTTTGTGCAGGGCGAGAGGAGGGGATTCAGTTTCATTTTGTTGCATTTCGATTTCCAGTTTACCCAACACCATTTGATGAAGATGCTATCCTTCCTCCATTGCAGGCCATTAGCTCTTTTATCAAATATAAGATAGTTGTAGCTTTTTGGATTAGTCTCTGTGTCCTCCATTCTGTACCATTGGTCAACCCGCCTGTTTTGGTACCAGTACCATGCTGTTTTTATTATAATTGCTCTGTAATATAGTTTGAAATCTGGTATTGCTATACTGCCTGATTCACACTTCCTGCTTAGAATTGCTTTTGCTATTCTGGGTCTTTTATTTTTCCATTTGAATTTCATAGTTGCTTTATCTATTTCTACAAAAAATTCCTTTGGGATTTTGATTGGCATTGCATTAAACCTGTAGAGAACTTTTGGTAATATAGCCATATTGATGATGTTAGTTCTTCCTATCCATGAACGGGGTATATTTTTCCATCTTCTAAGATCTTATTCTATTTCTCTTTTTAGGGTTCTGTAGTTTGCATTATATAAATCTTTCACCTCTTTTGTTAGGTTGATTCCCAAGTATTTAGTTATTTTGAGGAAATTGGGAATGCAGTGTTTTGACTCATTTTTGTTTCAGAAGTTTTGTCGCTAATATACAGAAATGCCTTTGATTTATGCATGTTGATTTTCTATCCTGCCACATTGCTGCATTCATTTATTAGTTCTAGTAGTTTTTTCTGTAGACCCTTTTGGGTCTTCTATGTATAGAATCATGTCATCTGCAAATAGTGATGAGTTAAGTTCTTCTTTTCCTATTTTTATGCCTTTAATGTCTTTCATCTCTCTAATTGCTCTGGCCAGTTTTTCGAGAACTATATTGAATAGAAGTGGTGATAGAGGACATCCCTGTCTTGTTCCAGATTTTAAAGGGAATGCCTTCAATTTTTCTCCATTCAGAATGATGCTAACCTGAGGCTTAACATAGATAGCTTTTACAATGTCGAGGTAAGTTCCTGTTATCCCTAGTTTTTAAAATGTTTTGAACATAAAGGTATGCTCTACTTTGTTGAATGTTTTTTCTGCGTCTATCGAGATGATCATATGGTTCTTATCTTTAAGTCCAATGATGTTGTGAATAACATTTATTAATTTCCATATATTGAACCAGCCTTGCATCCCAGGGATGAATCCTAGTTGATCATGGTGCACAATTTTTTTGATGTGCCTTTGTATCCAATTCGCCAGAATTTTAATGAGGATTTTTGCATCTAGGTTCATCAGAGATATTTGTCTGTAGTTTTCTTTCTTTGAGGTGTCTTTGTCTGGTTTCAGAATCAGGGTGATGTTTTCCTCATAGAACGAATTTGGCAGAGCTCCCAGTTTTTCTATTTCCTGAATAACTTGAAAAGTAATGGTATTAATTCTTCTTTAAAGGTTTTGTAAAACTCTGCTGTATACCCATCCGGTCCTGGGCTTTTCTTGGTTGGTAGTCTTTTGATTGCTTCTTCTACTTCATCCATTGATATTGGTCTGTTTAAATTGTGTGTTCCCTTATGACTCAGTGTGGGCAAATCATATGACTTAAGAAATTTATCGATGTCTTCACTATTTTTTATTTTATTGGAATACATGTTTCCAAATAATTTCTAATTTTCTTCTGTATTTATGTTGCATCTGTTGTGATATTGCCTTTTTCATCCCGTATGTTAGTAATTTGAGTTCTCTCTCTTCTTCTCTTCATTAGCATGGCTAAGGGTCTGTTGATCTTATTTATCTTTTTGAAGAACCAACTTTTAGTTTTGTTAATTTTTTCAATAGTTTCTTTTGTTTCAATTTCGCTCTGATTTTAATTATTTCTTGCCTTCTGCTACATTTGCTGTTGTTTTGCTTTTCCTTTTCTAGGGCTTTGAGATAAAGTGTGAGCTCATTTATTTGTTGTTTTTTTTTTCTTTCTTTTTTTGAGGAATGACCTCCAGGCGATGAATTTACCTCTTAAAACTTCTTTCATTTTGTCCCATAGAATCTGATATGTTGTGTCTGTATTTTCATTTATCTCTAAGAATTTTTTGATTTTCTCCTTTATGTCTTCTGTAACCCATTGATCATTCAGTAACATATCGTTCATTTTGCATGTAATGTATGATTTTTTCTTTTTTCTTTTATCATTGGTTTCCAGTTTCATTCCATTATGATCACAAAAAATTCATGGTATTATCTCCTCCCCTTTATATTTACTGAGGGTTGCCCTATGGCAAAACATATGGTCTATTTTTGAGAAGGATCCATGTGCTGCTGAGAAAAAAGTATATCCACTTGATGATGGTTGATATATTCTATATATGTCAGTTAAGTCTAGGGTATTGATTGTGATATTGAGTTCTATAGTTTCTTTATTCAACTTTTGTTTGGAGGATCTGTCCAATGGTGAGAGACGTGAGTTGAAGTCATCCATAATTATTGTACTGTGGTCTATTTGATTCTTGAACTTGAGGAGAATTTGTTTAATGAACGTGGCAGCACCATTATTTGCTGCGTGAATATTGATAATTGTTATGTCTTGTCAGTGAATGGTTTCTTTTAACAGTATATAATGTCCTTCCTTATCCCTTTTGATTAAATTAGTCTTGAGGTCGATTTTATTCTATAGGAGGATGGCCACCCCTGCTTGGTTACGAGGACTGTGTGCATGGTATAAATTTTCCCAATCTTTCACCTTCAGCTTGTGTATGTCTTTTCCATTCAGATGTGTCCCCTGGAGGCAACATATTGTTGGATTTGTTTTTTTTTAATTCAAGTTACAAGCCTATGTCACTTTATTGGAAGATTTAAGCCATTAACGTTTAGAGTTACTATTAATATATGGTTTGTACTGCCACCCATGTTTGCTTATATCTTTTTTTTAAATTAGTTTGTTTCTCCATGATTAGCTTTTCCTGCCCTCTGTCATTACTGAGGCACTTCCCACTGATGGTTTACATTGTTGATTTTCATTTCTTCCTCGTGTAGTGTTTTGCTCAAGATGCTTTCCAATGCTGGTTTTCTGGCTGCAAATTCTTTTAGCTTTTGTTTATCATGAAATATTTTTATTTTGTTGTCTTACATTAAGCTTAATTTTGCTGGATACATAATTCTTGGTTGGCATCCATTGTCTTTCAGTGTTTGAAGTACGTTGTTCCAGGATCTTCTCACTTCCAGCATCTGTGATAAAAAAAAACCATTGTTAACCTTTTTGTTTTACCCCTGATTGTAATCTGCCTCCTTTCTCTGGTAGGTTTTAATATTTTCTCTTTGTTTTGTATATTGGATATCTTCATAACAATGTGTCTTGGCATTGGTCTACTGTGATTTTGTGTGCTCAGTGTCCTGTAAGCATCTACAATTTGTTTATCTGTTTCCATTTTTATTTTTGGAAAGTTTTCTCTAATTATTTCATTCAGCAGGTTACTCATTCCCTTGGTTTGAATCTCTGTACCTTCCTCTTTCGGGATGACTCATAAGTTTGTTTTTTTTTATGTTATCCCATATCTCTTGGATGTTTTCTCATAATTTTTTACAGTATTTCTTTCTTGGATAGAGTTTTTTCAAGATGATATATTTTGTCTTCATTATCTGACATTCTGTCTTCTACTTGCTCCACTCTGTTAGTGATACTCTCAATTGAGTTTTTAATTTGGTTTATCATTTCCTTCATTTCTAGAATTATTGTTTGATTTTTCTAATAATCTCTATCTCCTGATAAAGATGCTTAATTTCTTATTTTATCTGTTTATGTAATTCATTTTCAATGCGTTCTTTCACTGTTTGTTTTTGTTGTCTCGTATCCTCTTTAATGTTCCATTCCATCTGTCTAAGGTATTCCTTGAGTTCTTTATATGAACATTTTTCTGATGACTCCAGATGCTCTTGAATATTTAGGCTGTCCTTCATTGTTTGTACTTTTTTTCTTCCTTGCTTTTTTATCCTGCTCATGTTACTTCTTGTTCTGTTTGACTACTGAGTTACTGCTTACTCTTATAAATTTATTTGATGCTTGGAAGGAAAGATATTAGAAGGGAAGGGAAGAAGTCACTAAAGAGAATGAGAGTAGCCAGGTAGAATTCAAGGAAGGGGGTATAATAAAATTGAAAAGACAAAAGAAAAAAATAGAAAATAAAGAAAGAAAATTTTAAGTAATAATGATAATTAAAAAATGAAAATTAAAATTTAAAATAATAATAATAATAATGAAATAAAAAATTAAAAAAATAAAAAAACATTAAAAAAGTTAAAGAACAACAACAAAAATGAAAATGAAAGAAAATGAAAAACATACAAATAATATAATAATAATAATACATGCAGTACTAGAGTTCAATTAACTCCTCTTCCAGTAGGTGGAGCTGTGTGCACTGGGCCAAGATTCTCCTCTAAATAAGTGGGAACAAATCACTGTGCAGCAGCTCTTCCTCCCAGACTCGGCGGGTCTCCAATCCTGAGTGCCTAGGGCCTTCTCTTGTGCTTCCTCAAGCCAGGCCCCGCTCACCTTTGACGCTCACCACAATACTGGTTACACGCCAGGCCTCTGCTCCTGGTAGCCCTGTTTTAATGAACGCCTGGGCACACTCTCCCTGTTTGCCTCCCTCAGACCCTAAGTTTGTAGAGCTTTGTCCTGAGAACCGCCAGAGAACTTTCTTGTCTTCCGGGAGCCATGCCCCTGGTAGGTGGTGTAAGAGACCTCAATTGTCAGCACTGGTGGGAGTGGTAGCCGGGAATTCAATGCCGCAAGTCCCGAGCCAATCCTGTTTCCCTAGGTCTGGCTATCGTGCTCCTGGGAGAGCTGGGAGGGGCCCTTGAGGTTTCCCCGTGGTGTTGAGAGAGATGGCAATGGGATTACACACTTGTCGCGTTGGTTTCAATGAAGTTATCTCCTCCGCCTGTAATGTCAGTTCTGTGCCATGGTGGTATCCCATTAAAATGGTGACCGTTCGTTCCCTTTGCTGGGTGACCAATGCAATGGGTGGGTCCTGACTATCTCTCCCAAGCCACATTTCAATCCTGTGGCCACTGCCTATGAAGGCTCAGTTGTCTTTTAACTCTGTCAATTCAGAAAGCCCAACCAGTTATTTCAGCGGGAATGTTAGTGCTGAGTCACAAAAACCAGACGAATCTAAGCTTGAATGCAGCCAATCCGGGCTCTGTGTGTGTTCTGAGGGGCCCAGACTGTTCGCCCCAGATTCACAACAGGTCAACATTGCCTAGGGATTCTGAGCAAACAGCATTTAGACAGTTTACGACTTCCTATGCCCGTGCAGCTGAAGAGATCAGAGACTTGATTTCTCCATGCCTGCCTTAATAATGGATCTCCTGTATTGCTACTTTTAAATATCTGTGCATGTGCGTGTTTGTATATATATATACATATATATATATATATACATATATATATATATATATATATATATATATATATATATATATATATATATATATATTTATATTTATATATACACACTCTTCAGATTTTTCAAAATATGAAATATATGTGTCTTATTATACACTCCCTAAATTCATTCATATTCATATCTGTGGATTTATAATCAACTTTCCACAAGATTATTCTCATAATAATCATCCACCTGCAATACATATTGTTTCCTAGTACTGAAAACTAAATTCAATGAATGGTGCATACAAACCCTATTATTTCTAAATTTACTTAGCCAGTTTAAAATCAATGAAAGTAGATTCCTAGGGGACATGATGTGTATTTTGACTTTCATTTTTATTCAACACTTGTACGTTACTATGTCTTCAGTTTATCCACATCATAGGATATATATTTCAGTCACAAATTAGAAAATTTATAGGCATTTGTTTCACGATCAATCACTTCCTGATTCAGAACACATGCATTCCTCCATGTTTCTTGACTGGTCTTTTCATGAGACTTCTTTCCAAACACATTACTTTCGTTTAACATCATCACTTATAAAGCAAAACTCAAACACCATTCATCATAAATCATAATCCTAATATTACCATTAGATATATAACTGGTTGGAATGAATGATTGTATATCAATATAAGATTTCTTATATATTTTCACATGTCAATTCAATCCATTATTTAAAGTGGAATCAGTTATGTTATTTATTCATAGTATGGTCTATTCATGCATTATCTCTATATTCATAGACAGAGGTTACACCTCTTTGTGCCCCTAATACTAATGTATGCGTCTTCAAATTATTGCTCCCAGAAATGGTGAAAGAAATACTCATGTCACCTGATCTACATATACATTTTATCACAGTAATATTCTGAACAACAAAAAATAAAATATCACACTTATGATTGTACCAAAGCCTAAAAGGAAAGTGAATGTTGATAACTAATAACATCCATGTCCAGGTTCCCTAATGCTCTCAAATGTCATTCCCATTCATGACGACATATTTGTTTTTTCCTATGATTATATATTCAAACTCAAGCCTGTTGAAAACGTCTGATCCTATCCCTCACTTTATACTTTGCCTGATTTAGTAATGTCTCTATTGACACCTGCTTTCCTACATATTTTCCCCAGTTCATCATTTTGGCTTACTCTTCACATGTGCTGACATTTACATTCACTCTCTAAACGAAACCCTATTGCTAAAGAAGCTTTTTTTTCCAAATCATATACTCACTCTTCTTCCTAAACCTACTGACTATCTTCCTAATCCTACCGACTATCCCTTTTTGACTGGATGTTCTCTTCTACATTCAATCATCCAAGGTACAAGGTCCTATGCCATTGTATTTCGATTTAACTGAGACAATTGTACAGAACATTATTCAACACTAAGTATCCAAACCAAGGGCCCAATGCCCTTCTGGGCTTCAAATCTTTCTTAGATTCCCGTTTTTATACATATATTTCACCTATATATTCTTATAAATATCACAGGTTCCCAATCCCATTATTCATCCTGCAGAATGATTCCTAACCCAAATCGAAAATATTATTAACCCTAACCATACACTAACTTTGCAGGAGAGCAGGAACAGTGTGGGTATTAAACTACAGGAATCTAGGGGATCTTCACCTGCTGAGAAACTCAAATGTTCATGCAGAAATAATCCCTGGTGAAGATGAAGGCAGCTATGAAGTACCTCAGAAAGCAAAAGTCAACTTCCATGGCAGTCATCCTGGTCAGGATGAAGGGTTGCGTCTGAATCATTCTCTCTCTTCTTAATGTATAGAACATGGACCAAACCAGTCCTGTGTGGAAGCTGTTCCCAGGTGCTTATGGTTGATATAACATTCTAACTAGAGAAAGTGCCACATGAAAATCGGGGCAGCCTCCACCTCATGGTACTTTTGGAAGCAACAAAGTGGTTGCCAAGGCAGTGACATCATTCAGATGCTGAAAAAAGTGATCTCACCTCACTTCCTTGGTGAGGGAACTCTCTGAACTTGGGATCCAGGAAGCCAGGCACCCAGAGACAGTCCCTGTTCTAGTCCCAGTGGTCTCACATGTTTGGAATTACCAAGGACAGAGTCAGTCTTTCTTGGTACCTACAGATGTGAGGATGGCCAAATGCCAGGAAACCTCTGAAGAGGGGCTTTCCCTGAGAAAGCAGGTAGTGGATCATTTTCTGAGAATAGGTAGGAAAGGCGGTTTGTTTGGTATGGTGTGGAATATTTCTACTAAGTCCTTTGACAAGGTGAGTGTTTCTATGTGTGTGTATCCCACTGAGTCCATTGTTGTAGACATTAGAAAAGACAATGTATCAATGGATGTGTCCTGTCTAGTAGAAAGCTTCCCAGCATTCATCCTGCCCAATTCATGAGTGGACTCTGGCTTGCCTTATGGATGGGCAACACCTACAAGCTTCCTAATTTCCTGTTTTCTCTCTCAATTCAGCCCACTCTCCAGAATAGTATCATGGTTTTGTGTCCAAGATTTGTGTCACCTCCAAGATCTGTGACATGGCTATGTACTGGATAGCTGAAGGAAATGGCTAGCATCTCAGAAATCTCAGATATCTGTTGACCAGGAAAGTCTCAGTGGAGAAACCCTGCTTTGGTCCTTTTGCTTAACTATTGATCTGTTGAATGTCAGGAAGTTTTTTGCCTCAAGCCACCACTTTGTGAACCCTGAAGAAAACAGTTTTCAAATGGAAATGAATGGGCATCACCTGTGGCTCTTTGCTTAATTGCTTAGGATTGGGATATGTCTGAATCAGCCTGTTGGCCCTGTGTGAGGCTGTGGCTTAGATTCTCATCACCTGATGGATCTAAAGATAGATCCCATGCGTGCATCCAAAACCAAAATGGCAAAAAGATCAGATATTGTTGATGAACTCTCTTGCCTTCCTCTGGTAGGTTCCAGATATCCTTCAAGTGAGAATAGGGATTCTTTGGGTCAAATGAGTTCTTCAAAGCCCTGCAGAGGCTAGGCCATAGGTGCTTGATTATCATGACTTCAATTCACTTAAAGAATCTAAACCCCAAAGCTAGAAGGCCTCAAGTTGGAGAAGCCAAGCAATATTAAAGGTAGGCCTATTTGATCACTCCTGGTTCACAGGAAGAGAGTCCAGGCCACCCTTACTTTAGGCAAATGCGGTGCAAGGAGCTTATTTTGGACACTGTCGTGGGCTGCGTCCCTTATGGAAACCTCCAGCCAGAGGATATAATGAGTGTCTATATGGAAGAAGATGAGGGCCATGTGAGAGTGTTTTGGTTTTAATTGTGGACATTTGTCTGGCGGTTGGAAGAGATCACTGGGTCCACCTAGGCTTGCACTCTGGTGTGATTCCCCTTAGAGACTGAGTTCTTTTACTGATCTCAGAGAATTACTGCCAGGAATTGTGTTGGAATTTTAGATGGCCATGCATGAGAGTTGCCCTTGGAAAGTGACATCTAGGCCCTAGTTGACTTTCCACAGAGCACAGGGAATCTCAGCCAGGATAACACATGATATTATTCCTAAAGACTTGGCAGCCATATTTGAGAGTCAAAACACACATGGACCATACATTGTAGACCTCAATGGGCCTGGCTTAATCTGACTTTTGGCCACTTTTGGAAGCCTTGCCTGTAAGAATTCTCCAGAGTTTTCATTTAATGGTTTCTGAGTGAATTGAAATCCACAGTGCCTCCAACTTCATCCTTGAAAATTGGCTATATCAATATCATGAAATTTTTGAAATTCCCATGACTGGGTAGCACTGGAGAACATTTGGATGTCCTCTTGCTGATCATGAGTATACAGGACAGTGCCTTGATTGACTGGGTTTTATGAAAATGGTGTAGAACAGAGATTCCAGTAAGTTGGATCTTGCTGATTAGTTGTTCTAGAGCAGTGGTTGGCAGGTGTGTGATAAAACATCTGTGGTGGGGGCATGTGGATCTGCCATTGGCTTCCAAATGGATTGTGACTGACATTTTGCAGTCAGTAGAACCTTATATGTAAAAGCATATTGTTATATGGAGAGGTTTCAGGGCAATGTTCAGAATCAGGATGCTATGGTCAATAGGGCAAGTTATGTGGGATAGAAGCCTGGTTGGTGCATTCTCCTGCAGAACTCGACACACCACACTTGACAGAACTCACTTCAGCACTGTGTCCCAGGTGAACCCTTGTATTTAATGAAGCAAATACAAAACTCCCAGTGCAGCAGCAAGAAACACCACGAAAGTGGAGGATGACCAAATGAATTTACAGTCCACACGGGGAGACACCTAGAATCCAGTGGCCACAGAATACCTACAAATAGAAAATTCAACACTGCTGCCTCATGTTTATTGGAAAATAAGAAACCATGTCATCCAGGTCACATAGATGCAGAACCAGATTTGATGGTCTCACTACATATGAAGCTAATGCTTCTGACAACAGCATATAATTCATTGCCCAACCTCACAGGCAGTTTCTTCAGATGTTAGGCTGGCAGAACTTCATGTTTTTGGAGTGATTACCCTGTCCTTACTTTTGGAAACTCCTCTACCAACTCCAAATTTGTGAACTTCTGAGCATTTTCCATTCCACATATGTATTCACAGATTTTCTAAATGTTCTCCTCTAATTGTGTCTTATGTAGGGCGAAGGTAATGTCAAGGCATTATTCTGAATGAGAGTGGGAAGATTTTTGTGTAGCACATATTTGCATACACATTGGATACATTTTCCAATTTTCCATTCGAAATACTGAATCCCTGACACTAACACATACCCTACTAGACTTTGACTTCTTATCCTAATTTGATGGAGAATAATAACCCAAAGAGAATACAAATACAAGAGGTTCACAGGAGGCATGGTGTATAATTGGACTTGCCTTTCGTATGATAAATTGTAGGTGTTATAAATCTAGCGAATTTTAATTGAAATAGTTCTCCATGTGTTTTCAAAGTTAACAAATATGTGAATAACTGTCTCCCTTTCTCTGTAGCCTATTCATCACATGTATTTTTATAAGCACATACAGAATTCTAGCTGGTATCAGTCGTACATTTGGTGAGGTGGCTGGCTTGGCAGATACAAATTGTGAGAAGAGATCACTCCTACTTAACGCTGTTGGAACTGAAAATTCAACATATGGGTGAGCTTTTTAGTTAAACAACATGAATCCATGTACATTAAAATGAATATTTTTGGATCTGTGGATGATATATATTTCATGGTGAATTTCAATTCACATACATAATGCTACTTTTTAATGTCTGTGTGTGTGTGTGTCTTTGTGTATATATATATATATATATATATATATATATATATATATATATATATATATATTCACTCTCCAGATTTTTCAAAATATTTAGTATATTTTTCTTTTTATACCCTCCCTAAATTCATTCATATTCATGTATGTGGATTTATAATCAACTTTTCACAAGATTATTCTCAGAAACATTCCTCCACCTGAAATACATATTTTTTTCCTTGTACTGAAAACTAACTTTGGGGGATCACATGATGGCGGCGAATGGAGTGCATTACCCCCATGTACCGCGTCACTGTGCGGGAAAATGACGAGTTAGAACGGCTAAAACCTATCTTGT
This sequence comes from Callospermophilus lateralis, assembly GCF_048772815.1. Lineage (NCBI taxonomy): Eukaryota > Metazoa > Chordata > Mammalia > Rodentia > Sciuridae > Callospermophilus > Callospermophilus lateralis. The sequence goes on from NW_027513223.1 coordinate 1,875,241, forward strand.
TAGGAATTTCCAGAAAATTTGGGGTGCTCCAAAACCTAGTGGACATATATCCATCTCACGAGGATCAGCTACGGGGGCTCAAACGCGAGTGATTTTTCCGCACGGAGGGTCATGCTGCTTATTCAGCAAATTGCCCTGCAGCTAGAGTGTGTGGCGCGCAATGGGAAAAGACGAGATAGCATTGCAAATATACAGTGGTGCGGATTCTATGGGCTCCTGCCCGCTATGCAATTACTGTGCTCAGTGCTGAATTCTGGGATTGAGACGGGGATGGATGTGGTCCAATTCTGTTCTCCATACCGGTCAGACCACAGAGGAAGCCAGCGTCCACCATCTTGAAGAGCTGACGTCACCATCCCTGTTTTCGACTGATCGCAGCTCATTCAGCTATAGAACAGGTAATTTCAGGATTCCATTCACCTTAGCTTCGCAGACAAATTACTCAGGCTCAGTGCTAAAGAACCCGCAGAAACTGCGTCTTGGAGCCTGCTCCTATTAGAACATACACTGAGCCCAGAGCGGCCAAATTTGGCCTCCCTGAAATGATCTGGCCCAGGGCTCAAGAACCCGTGGAAACTGCTTCCTGGTCCGGGTCTTGCTGAATAATGTGGAGGTAAATATCAACCGAGCCTTCACAGGCAGTGGCAACAGGATTGAGACGAGGCTTGTGAGGGCAAGTCAGGACTCACCCATTGCTTTGGTCACCCAGCAAAGGGAACGAAATGCTGCCTTTTGCATGGGATACTAACATGGCAGAGATCTGATGTCATCAGAAAGCAGCGGAGGAGATAACTTCATTAATACCAGCGGTGACAGAAACAGTTGGTCTCCTGGTAAAGAAAGTGAGTCAGAAACACCCGAGTCTCTCTCACTTTGTCATCAAGCCAGAGGGGCAGAGCAGAGCCGCTGCCCATGCCTGGAACAGGCCCAGCGACACACCTGCATGATACTCACTTCACCCCAATTGGAATAGAGGCAGAGCAGAGCTGCCACAGGTGCCCAGAACAGGCCTAGCGACCAGCAGGCATGGTAGCCACGTCACCTCAATTGGAGTAATTGCAGAGCAGAGCCTTCTCCAGCACCTAGTACAATCCAAGTGGCCCACCGGCATGGTAGTCACATAACCCCAATAGGAGTAGGGGCAGAGCAGAGTCTTTGCCCATGGTGCCCGGAACAGGCCCAGCAACCTGCCGGCTTCGTAGTCACGACACCCCAATTGGAGTAGCGGCAGAGCAGAGCCACCACCCGCGCCCTCAAGGTAGACAAATCTGCACCCGACCAGCAGAAGAGGCCCAGTGGCCTGCCAGCGCGGCAGACACTTCACCCCATTTGGAGTAGGGGCAGAGCAGATCCATCGCCCATGCCCGTAAGGTAGGCAGACCTGCGACTGACGGCAGAACAGGCCCACCCACCCGCCGGCGTGGTAGTCACGTCACCCCAATTGGAGTAGGGGCAGAGCAGAGCCGCCGCCCGCGCCTCTAAGGTAGGCAGACCTGAGACCGACTGGCAGAACACCCCAGGGGTCCATGGGTGTGGTACACACGTCACACCAATTAGAGGAGGGGCTTAGCAGAGCCACTTCCCGCACCTGCAGGGTAGGCAGACCTGAGACCGATCAGGAGAACAGGCCCAGCGTCCCATCAGCATGGTAGATAGATCACCCCAATTGGAAGAGCACAACAGCCACCCCCCGCCCCTGCAAGGAAGACTTTTCAAATATACAAGAGCAATATAATTATATAGGGGGAAAATTTCAAAATCACAACAGTTTCACCAAGCAGAAAGAAACGCGAGCCATATGAAAAGACAAAGAAAAAAGGACCACAAGCAATGCAGGTCAACACAACTTTAGAATAGGTAATAGCTGCAGCAGATGGAATGTCAGATAAAAAACTCAGGATATACATGCTTCAGATAATCTGGAGTCTCAAGGAAGACATTAGACAGCAAAATCAGACAATGAAAGATCACTTCGACAATGAATTACACAAACAAATTCAAGAAGCAAAAGATCAATTATACAGGGAGATAGAAGTTGTAAAAAATGACAAACAGAAATCCTAGAATTGCGGGAAGCAATAAAACAACTTAAAAACTCAATTGAGAACACTACCATCAGAGTAGAACACTTAGAAGATAGAACATCAGACAATGAAGACAAAGTATTTCAACTTGAAAAGAACATAGACAGCTCAGCAAGACTGTTAAGAAACCATGAACAGAACATCCGAGAAATATGGGATAACATAAAGAGACCAAACTTAAGAGTCATTGGGATACAGGAAGGTATAGAGGTCCAAACCAAAAGAATGAGCAATGTATTTAATGAAATAATACGAGAAAACTTCCCAGACTTGAAGAATGAGACAGACTCCCAAGTCCTAGAAGCCAACAGGACGCCGAATGTGCAAAATCATAAGAGATCCACACCTAGACGCATTATAATGAAGATACCCAACATACAGAATAAAGAGAGAATTTTAAAAGCTACAAGTGAAAGGAAGCAGATTACATTTAGCGGTAAAGCAATCAGGATAACAGCTGATATTTCAACACAGACTCTGAAAGCTAGAAGATCCTTGAAATATATGTTTTTGTCAGGAGCTTTAGCTTCATTTCTAGTGAAAGCATCAAAGCTGTGTCTGCATCTATGTAACCTGGAGAACATGGTTTCTTATTTTCCAAAAGACATGAGGCGGCAGTGCTGAATTCACTCTTTGTAGGTAAACTGTGGCCACTGAAGGCTAAGTGTCTCCCCGTGTGGACTGTGAAGCCATTTGGTCATCCTCCACTTTTCATGGTGTTTCTTGCCGCTGCACTGGGAGTTTGGTATTTGTTTCACTAAATAAAATGAGTTCAACTGAGACCCAGTGCTGGAGGGAGTTCTGTCATGTATGGTGGGTCAGGGTCTGCAGGAGAATTCACCAACCAGGATTCTATCCCACATAGATTGCCCCCTTGATCATAGCAACCTGATTCTGAACATTGCCCTGAAAATCTCCATATAAAAAGATGCCTTTACATGGAGAGGTTTCAGACATATAAGGTTCTGCTGGATGCACCATGTCAGTCTCAAGCCCTTTGGAAGTAATGGCAGATCCACATGGCCCCACAAGAGGTGTTTTATCACACACCTGCACACCACCTGCACACACACCACTATTCAGTAGGCTACAAGTTACTGGCATTTCTGTTCTACACCATTTTCATGAAACCCAGACAATCAAGGCACTATCTGGTACACTCATGATGAGCAAAAGGACATCAAAGGTTCTCCAGTGCCACCTGGTCATTGGAATGGCAAAAATTTCATGGTATTTATGTAGCCACTTTTCAAGGATGAAGTTGGAAGCACTGTGGGTTTCAATTCATTCAGGAACCATTAAATGGTGAGGAAGCTCATTTCAATAAAAGATCTGGAGAACTCTCACAGGCAATTTTTCCCAAGGAGTGAGCTAGATCCCAGTTTAGAAGGGCGAATCTCATTAGTGGCCTATTCCACTGCCACACAAATGACCGCAATTGAAACCAAAACACTCCCACATGACCCTCATCTTCTGCCATAGAGACACTCATCATAACCTCTTGCTGCAGGTTTCCATGAGGGATGCAGGCCAAGACAGTGTCCAAAATAAGCTCACTTACCCCTCAATTGCCTAAAGTCAGGGTGGCCTGGACACCCTTCCTGTGAACCAGGAGTGATCAAATAGGCCTGCCCTTAATACTGCTCTGCTTCTCCATTTTGACTGTTACTGATTGTTGAGTATAAATTCTTTGTGTAAATTGGAGTCATGAGAAAATCCAAGCACCTATGCATTAGCCTCTTCAGGGCTTTGAAAAACTCATTTGACCCAAATGATATCTATTCTCACTTGATAGAGGTCAGGACTTACAGAGGAAGGCAAGAGACTTCATCCACATTGACTGCTCTTATGGCCATTTTGGTTTTGGATTCAGAGATGGGATCTTTCTGTATATCCATCAGGTGCCGAGAATCTAAGCCCCAGCCTCACATAGGGCCAAGGGGCTGATTCAGACACATCCCTTTTGAAGCAATTAAGCAAACAGCCACAGGTGATGCCCATTCATTTTCATTTGAAAACTGTTTTCTTCAGGCTTTACAAAGGGGTTGCCTGAGGCAAAGAAATTCCTGACATTCAGGGCAACAGAACAATAGGTTAGCAAAAGGCCCAAAGCAGGGTTTCTCCACTGAGACTTTACTGGTCACACTGATATCTGAGTTTTCTGAGATGCTCCCATTGCCTTCAGCTATCCAGTACATGGCCATGTAACAAAGCTTGGAGGCGGTACATATCTTGGACACCAAACCATGAGACTATTCCGGAGAGTTGCCAGAATTCAGGAAGAAAACTGGAGCTTAGGAAGATAGTAGGTGTTGTCCATTCATAAGGCAAGCTGCAGTCCATTCATCAATTGCGCAGGATGAATGCTGGGTAGCTTTCTACTAGACAGGGCACTTCCATTGATGCATTCTCTTTTCAAATGTCAACAACCACGGACACAGTGGGATACACTTTTAGAAACCCTCGCCATGTCAAACGACTTTCTAGAAACAATCCACTCAAAAACAAACAATCCACCATCCCTACCTATTCTCAGAACATGAGACAAAACCACAAACTCACACCCACACCCACAAAGCACCTCCTTCCCAGAAGTAGGTCTTTGATTATCCGGAGTTTCCTCTGACTGGTGGGCCATACCATGTTCCCCCGAAATGGCCTGTACTTTCTCAGATTTGGTGTCTTTGCCAGAACAACTGCCTGCTTTCTCAGGAAACACCTGTCTTCATAGCTTTCCTGGCATTTGGCCATCCTCACATCAGTTGGTACAAATAAAGACTGACTCTGTCCTTGGTAAATCCAATCAAGTGTGCCAACTGGGACTGGCACTGGCTCTGGGGGCCTAGCTTCCTGGTTCCCAAGTTAAGAGAGTTCCACTACAAAGGAAGTGAGGTGAGGTCACTTTTTTCAGGAACTGAATGAGGTCACTGCCTTGGCAACTACTTTGCCCTAACAGTTGCTTCCAAGGGTCCCATGAGATGGATGCTGCCCCAATTCCTGTGACATTTTTACAAGTTAGAATGGTATATCAACCATAGTCACCCAGGAACAGCTCTCCACACAGGCTTGGTTTGGTCCATCTTCTCTACATTAAGAAGAGAGAGGCTGATTCAGACACAACCCTTCATCCTGACCAGGCTGTTTGCCATGGAAGATGACCTTTGCTATCTCAGGTCCTTCATACCTGCCTACATGTTTTCCAGGGATAATTTCTGCATGGGCCATTGAGGTTCTAAGTAGGTGGAAGATCCCCTCCATCCCTGCATTGTAAGACCAACTCTGTTCCAGCTCTTCTGTAATGTTATATTGAGGGAACAGTGTATGGTTATGCTTAATAACCAGTTCGATTTGGGTTAGGAATCATTCTACGGGATGTATAATGGTATTGGGTAACTGCAATACTTACAAGAATATATAGGTGAAATATAAGTATGAAAACAGAAATCCAGGTAAGATTTGAAGTCCAGAAAGTCATTGGGTCCTTGATTGGATTACTTAGCTTGAATTACGTTCTGCACAGGTATCTCAGATAAATTGATATACAATGGCATAGGAACTTGTACCTTGGATGATTGAATGTAGAAGAGAACATCCCCTCAAACAGAGATAGTCAGTAGGATCAGGAAGATAGTCGGTAACTATCGGAAGAACAATGAGTATAGGATTTGGACCAAAAGTTATTTAGCAATAGGGTTTCGGTTAGAGAGTGAATTTCAATAACAGCACATGTGAAGGGTCTCTAACAATGATGAAGTGGGGAAAATATGTAGGAATGCAGATATCAATAGAGACATTAGGAAATCAGGCAAAGTATAAAGTGAGTGATAGGATCAGATATTTTCAACAGGGTTGAGGTTGAACATATAATCTTAGGAAGAAACAAATATGTAGTCACCAATCGGATTGACATTTGAGAGCATAAGGCACCCTGGACATGGATGTTTTTAGTAATCCATGTTCACTTTCTATTTAGGATTTGGTAGAATCATAAGTGTGACCTTTGAATTTTGTGTCTAGAATATTACTGTGATGAAATGTATATGTAGATCACGTGACATGAGTATTTCTTCCACCATTTCTGGAAGCAATATTTTGAAGATGTATAAATTTGTATTGGGGCTACAAAAAGGTACACCCTGTGTCTATGAATACAGAGGAAATGCATGAATAGACCATACTATGAATAAATAATAAAACTGGTTTCAACTTGAAATAATAGATTGAAATAAATTTGAAAACAAATAAGAAATCTTATATTAATATACAATCATTCATTCCAACCCATTATACATCTAATGGAAATATGAGGATTTTGGTTTATCATGAAAAGTGTGTGACTTTGCTTCAAATTGATTATGAAAATCGAAAATAATTTGTTTGGAAAGAAGTCTCATGAAAAGACCAGTCAAGAAACCTGGAGGAATACATGTGTTCTGAAGCAGGAAGCGATTGAAAGTGAAACAAATGCCTATAAATTTGCGAAATTGTTGATGAAATATATGTCCTATTATGTCCATAAACTTAAGAAAGAGTAATGTACCAGTGTGGAATAAAAACGAACGTCAAAATACACATCACGTCCAATAGAATTCTACATGCATTGATGTTAAACTGGTTCAGTTACTGTAGAAATATTAGGATTTGAAGGCACCAATCACTGTGGTTAGTTTTCAATACTAGGAAACAAATATGTACTTCAGGTGGATGAATATTTCTGAGAATAATCTTGTGAAAATTTTATTATAAATCCACATACATGAACATGAATGAATTTTGGGACTCTAAATAAGACACAAATATTTCATATTTTGAAAAATATGGAGACTATATATATATATATATATATATATATATATATACACACACACACACACACAGACACACACACACACACACAAAACACAACACAGACTTTAAAATGTAGTAATATATGCCAATCGAAATTCATCATGAAATATATATCATCCACAAATGCAAAAATATATATTTTACAGAATATGGATTTATGTATAATTTTGTTCAACTAGGAAGCTCACCCATAGGTTGAATATTCAGTTCCAAAGCGTTTAGGAGGAGTGATCTCTTCTCACAATTTGTATTTGCTGAGGAAGCCACCTCACAAAAATGTAGGTGTGATACCAGGTAGCTTTCGGTATGTGCATATAAAAATACATATGTTGAATAGGCTACAGAGAAAGGGAGACAGTAATACACATATTTTGAACTTTAAAAACACATGGAGAACTATTTAATTAAAAATTGACTAGATTTATAACACATAAACTTTATCATGCAAAAGGCAAGTCCAAATATACATCATGCCTCCTTTGAACTGCTTGTATTTATATTCTGTTTGTGTTATTTTTCTCCATCATATTAGGATTAGTAGCCAGAGTCAAGTAGGGTATGGGATAGTGTCAGGGATTCTGTATTTTGAATGGAAAATTGGAAATTGTATCAAATGTGTGTTCAAATATGTGCAACCCAAAACTTCCCACTCTGATCCAGAACAATGCTTTGACATTACCTTCGCTCCAAGTAAGACACAATTAGAGGAGAAGAGTTAGAAAATTTGTGAATACATGTCTGGAATGGAAAATGCTCAGGAGTTCACAAACTTCGAGATGGTAGAGGAGTTTCCAAAAGCAAGGGACATGGTAAACACAACACCAACATGGAGCTCTTCTGGCCTAAAGACTGTTTGAGAAACTGCATGTGAGATTGGGCACTTGAAATATAAGTTGTTGTCAGAAGTTTTAGCTTTCTTTCTAGTGAGACCATCAAAGATGCGTCTACATCTATGTGACCTGGACAACATGTTTTCTTATTTTCCAATGAACATGGGGCAGCAGTGCTGAATTCTCTCTTTGTAGGTAAACTGTGGCCACTGGGGGCTTAGTGTCTCCCCGTGTCGCTGTGAAGACATTTGGTCATCCTCCACTTTTCGTGGTGTTTCTTGCTGGTGCACAGTGAGTTTGATATTTGCTTTACAAAATACAAGGAGTTCAACTGGGACACAGTGCTGCAGGGAGTTCTGTCACTTGTGGTCGGTTAGAGTCTGCAGGAGAATGCACCATCCAGGCTTCTATCACTCATTGCTTGCTACATTGCCCCCTTTTCCATTGCAACCTAATTCTGAACATTGACCTGAAACCTCTCTATATAACAAGGTGCCTTTACATAAATGGGTCTGCTGGCTGCTGCAAGTCAATCACATGCTATTTGGAAGCCAATGGCAGATCCACATGGCCCCACCACAGATGTTTTGTCACACACCTGCCCACAACTGCTCAAGGCGCACTACTCAGAAGGTTCCAACTTACTGGCATCTCTGTTCTATGCCATTTTCATGAAACCCAGTAAATCAAGGCCCAGTCTGGTACACTCATGATGAGCATCAGGAGATCTAACTGTTCTCCAGTGCCACCTGGTCATGGGAATTTAAAAAATTTCATGGTATTTATCTAGCCATTTTTCAAAGAGGAATTTGGAGCCACAGTGGGTTTCAATTCATTCATGAACCATTAAATGTTGTGGAAGCTCATTTCAATGAAAGATCTGGAGAACTCTCACAGGCAATGCTTCCCAAAGAGTGGCCTAAAGGTCACATGAGGCCAGGCCCATTGAGGTCTACAATGTGAGGTCCATGGGTGTTTTGACTCTCAAATATGCCTGCCAAGTCTTTCAGAATAAAATCCGTGTATATCCTGGCTGACATTCTCAGTGCTTTGTGGAAAGCCACCCTGGGCTTAGATCTCAGTTTCCAAGGGCAAGTCTAATGCGTGGCCTCCTAAAATCCCAACACAATTCATGTCAATACTTCTCTGAGGTCAGTTCCAGAACTCAGTCTCTAAGGTGAATCAAACCCGAGTTAAAGCCCAGGTGGACCCAGTCTTATCTTCCAACAGCCAAATAAATGACCACAATTAAATCCAAAACACTCCCACATTGCCCTCATCTTCTTCCATATAGACACTCATCATTACCTCTGGCTGGAGGTTTCCATGAGGGGTAAAGCACAAGACAGAGTCTGAAATAATCTAACTTGCCCTCATTTGCCTAAAGTCAGTGTGACCTGGACACCCTTCCTGTAAACAAGGAGTGATTTAATAGGCCTGCCACTAATACTGCTCTGCTTCTCCAATTTGAGGCCTACTGACTGTCATGTATAGATTCTTTATGTGATTTGGGTTCATTAGAAAACCCAAGCACATATGGGCTAGCCTCTGCAGGGCTTTGAAGAACTCGATTAATTCAAAGGATCCCCAAATTCACTTGTTGGAGGTCAGGAACCTAACAGAGAAAGGCAATAAACTTCATCTACAATTACTGATTTTTTAGACATTTTGGTTTTGGATGAACACATGGGATCTTTCTTAAGATCCATTAGGCGCTGAATATCTAAGACACAGCCTCACACACGGCCAAGAGGCTGATTCACACACATATCTCTCAAAGCATTTTAGCAAACAGCCACAGGTGATGCCCATTCATTTCCATTTGAAAACTGTTTTCTTCAGGATTCACAAAGGGGTGGCCTGAGGCAAAGACCTTCCTGACATTCAGGGCAACAGAGGAATAGGGAAGCAAAAGGCCCAAAGCTGGTTTTCTCCACTGAGACTTTCCTTGTCACACTGATATCTGAGTTTTCTGAGATGCTCCCTTTTATTTCAGCTATAGAATACATGGCCATGTCACAGAGGTTGGAGGTGGTACATAACTTCGACAAAAAACCATGAGCCTACTCTGGAGAGTGGCCAGATTCAGAAAGAAAACAAGAACTTAGGAAGATAGTACGTGTTGCCCATTGATAAGGCAAGTCACAGTCCATTCATAAATTAGGCAGGATAAATGCTGGAATTCTTTCTACTAGACAGGACACATCCATAGATGAATTCTCTTTTCTAATGAATACAACCACGCACACAGAGAGTTACACAGACATAGAAACACTCACATTGTCAAAGGAATTACTAGACACAGTCCACTCCAAATCCAACAAACTGCCTTTCCTACTTATTCTCAGAACATGAGAAAAAACCACAAACTCACTCCCACACCCACAAAGACACCTCCTTCCCCCAAGTAATTCTGTGACTATCCTGAGTGTTGTCTGACTGGTAGGCCATACTATGTACCCCCAAATGGCCTGTCCTGTCTCAGATATGGTCTCCTTGGCCAAATCTGTGATGTTGTCAGGAGCCAGAAATGGGAAAGTACCTTTTTCTCAGGAAAGGCCCCTCTACAAAGCTCTCCTGGCATTTGGCCATCCTCACATCAGTAGGTTCCAGGAAACACTGATTCTGTCCTTGGTAAATCCAAACAAGTGATCTCAATGGGACTGGGACTGGGACTGGCTCTGGTTGCCTGGCTTCTGCACAGAAGTTCAGAGAGTTCCATCACCAAGGAAGAGAGGTGAGATCACTTACTTCAGGTAGTGAATGAGGACACTGCCTTGGCAATCACTTTGTCCTAACAGTTGCTTCCAAGGGTCCCATGAGATAGAGGCTGCCCCTACTTCCTGTGACACTTTCACAAGTTAGAATGGTGAAACAACCATAGGCACCCAGGAACAGCTCTCCACACAGGCCTGGTTTGGTCCATTTTCTCTACATTGAGAACAGAGAGGCTCATTAAGATACAACCCTTCATCCTGACCAGGTTGTTTGCAATGGAAGATGATTTTTGCTCTTTAAGGTCCTTCATAGCTGCCTATATCTTCTCCAGGGATCACATCTGCATGGACCTTTGAGTTTTTCAGCATATGGAATATCCCCTACATTCCTGTATTGTAAGACCAACACTGTCCCTGGTCTTTTGTTAAGTGAGATTGTGGGAACAGTGTATGTTTAGGGTTTAATAACATGTTTGATTTGGGTTAGGAATCATTCTGCTGGATGAATAATGGTATTGGGAACCTGTGATATTTATTAAAACATAGACATAAAATGTAAGTATGAAAACAGAAATCGAGGTAAGATTTGAAGCTCAGAAGGGCATTGAGCTGTTGATTGTGATACTTAGCTTTGAATGATGTTCCGCATATATGTCTCAGATAAATCGATAATCAATGGCATAGGACCTTGTACCTTGGATGATTGAATGGAAAAGAGAACTTCCACTCAAACAGGGAAACTCAGTAAGATTAGGAAGATAGTCAGTAGCTTTCAGAAGAAGAGTGAGTACAGGATTTGGACCAAAAATTCTTTATCAATAGGGTTTCGCTTAGAGAGTGAAAGTAAATATCATCACATGTGAAGAGTCACTCACATGGTGAACTGGGGAAAATATTTAGGAAAACAGACATCAATAGAGACATTAAGAAATCAGGCAAAGTATAGAGTGAGTGATAGGATCAGACATTATTAACTGCATTTAGGTTGAATATATAATTTTAGGAAGAAACAAATACGTAGTCACCAATAGGATTGATATTTGAGACTATTAGGCAAACTGGACCTGGATGTTTTTAGGAATCCATGTTCAGTTTCCATTTAGGCTTTGGTACAATCATAAGTGTGACTTTTGCTTTTTGTGTCCAGAATATTACTGTGATACAATGTATATGTAGATAAGGTGACCTGAGTATTTCTTCCACCATTTCTGGGAGCAATATTTTGAAGATGTATAAATTAGTATTCGGGGTACAAACAGGTGTACTCTTTGTCTTTGAATATGGAGAATATGCATGTATAGACCATACTGTGAATAAATAATATAACTGGTTCCAACTTCAAATAATGGATTGAATTGAAATGTGAAAATATACAGGAAATCTTATATTGATATACAACCATTCATTCCAACCCGTTTTACATCTAATGGTAATATGAGGATTATGGTTTATCATGAAGAGTGTGTGAGTTTTGCTTAAAATTGATTATGGAAATTGAAAATATTTTTTTTGGAAAAAAGTCTCATAAAAAGACCAGTCAAGAAACCTGGAGAAATACATGTGTTCTGAAGCAGGAAGTGACTGAAAGTGAAACAAATGCGTATAAATTTGTGAAATTGTAGATGAAATACATATCCTCTGATGTGCATTAACTGAAGGAATAGTAATGTACCAGTGTTGAGTAAAAATGAACGTCAAAATAAACATCATGTCCCATAGGAATCTTCTTGCATTGATGTTAAACTGAGTCAGTTAATGTAGAAATATTAGGATTTGAATGCACCATTCACTGAATTTAGTTTTCTGTCCTAAGAAACAAATATGTATTTCAGGTGGATGAATATTTCTGAGAATAATCTTGTGAAAATTTGATTATAATTCCACATACATGAACATGAATGAATTTTGGGACTGTACATAAGACACATCTATTTCATATTTTGAAATATATGGAGAGTGTGCATATATATATATTTATATATATATATATATATATATATATATATATATATATATATACACAAGAGTGTGTATACACACACACACACAAACACACAAAACAGACATTAAAAAGTAGCAATATATATGCCAATTGAAATTCTTCATGAAATATATATCATCCACAGATCCAAAAATCTTCATTTTACTGAGCGTGGATTTATGTGTAATATTGTTTAACTAGGAAGCTCACCCATAGCTTAAATTTTCAGTTACAACATCGTTTACGAGGAGTGATCTCTTCTCATAATTTGTATCTGCCAAGTCAGCAACCTCACAAAAATGTACGTGTGATACCAGGTAGGATTCTATATGTGCATATAAAAATACATGTGCTGAATATGCTACAGAGAAAGGGAGACAGGAATTCACATATTTGTCAACTTTAAAAACACATTGAGAGAGGGAGGGGCAGATCTGCCAATCGCTCCTTCAAGGTAGGCGGACCTGCGACCCACCGGCTGAACAGGACCAGTGGCCCGCCACCGTGGAAAACACATCGCCCTGGTTGGGGGAGGGTCAATGCCGCCGGGCCTGCAAGGTAGGCAGACCTGTGACCCACAGCAGGACAGGCCCAGCAATCTGCGGAGGGGCAGAGACGCCCTCTGCGCCTGCAAGGTATTTGGACCTGCAACCACCGACAGACCAGGCCTATGGCCCGCCAGCATGGTAGACACATCGTCATGGTTGGGGGAGGGGTGGAGCAGCCACAGGCGCCTGCAAGGTAGACAGACCTGCAAGGGACAGACAAAACAGACCCAGTGGCCCGCGGATGGTCAAAGCTGCCGCCCACGCCTGCAAAGTAGCCCGACTTGCGACCCACTGGCAGAACAGGCCCAGTGCCTGCAGAGGGGCAGAGCTGCTGCTCGCACCTTCAAGGTAGGCGGACCAGCTACCGACTTACAGAACAGGCCCAGCAGCCTGCTGGTGTGGTAGGCAGCATTGTCCCAATTGCAGCAGGGGCAGAGCCACCACCCGTGCCTGCGAGGGAGACTTTGAAACTATACAAGAGCAATAAAATATATAGGGGAAAAAATTCAATAAACACAACAGTTTCACCAAAGAAAGAAATATGAACAGTATGAAAAGACAAGGAAAGAAAGGACCATAAGCAATGCAGGTAAAGTCAACGTTAGAAGAGGTAATATCTGCAGCAGATGGAATGTCAGATAAAGAACTCAGGATATACATGCTTCAGATGATCTGGAGTCTCAAGGAAGACATTAGAGAGCAAAATCAGACAATGAAAGATCACCTTGATAATGAATTACATAAAAAAAATCCAAGAAGCATAAGATCAACTATACAGGGAGATAAAGATTATAAAATCAAACAAACAGAAATCCTAGGAATGCAGGAATCAATAAACCAACTTAAAAACTCAATTGAGAATACTACCAGCAGAGTAGAACACTTAGAAGATAGAACATCAGACAATGAAGACAAATTATTTCAACTTGAAAAGAACACAGACAGCTCAGCCAGACTTTAAGAAACCATGAGCAGAACATCCAAGAAATATGGGATAACATAAAAAGACCAAACTTAAGAGTCATTGGGATACAGGAAGGTATAGAGGTCCAAACAAAAGGAATGAGCAATATATTCAATGAAATAAAGGAGAAAACTTCCCAGACTTGTAGAATGAGACAGAATCGCAAATCCTAGAAGCTTACAGGATGCCAAATGTGCAAAATCATAAGAGATCCACACCTAGACATATTATAATGAAGATGCCCAACATACAGAAAAAGGAGAGAATTTTAAAAGCTACAAGATAAAGGAAGCACATTACATTTAGTGGTAAACCAATCAGGATAACAGCTGATCTTTCAACACAGATTCTGAAAGCTAGAAGATCCTGCAATAACATTTTTCAAACACTGAAAGAAAATGGGTTCCATCCAAGAATTGTGTATCCAGCGAAATTAAGCTTCAGGATAGAAGATGAAATTAAAACTTTCCACGATAAACAAAAGTTAAAAGAATTTGCAGCTAGAAAACGATTTCTTAAAAACATCCTTGGCAAAACATCACAGGAAGGGGAAATGGAAAATAACAATGAAAACCAACAGTGGGAGTTAGAGGAGTAAAGGGGGGAAAATAATCAAGGAGGAAAACAAACCATGTTTAGTAACATAAATATACAAATATGGCTGGAAGAACAACCCATATCTCAATAATAACCCTAAATGTTAATGGCTTAAACTCACCAATTAAGAGACACAGGCTAGTAGAATGGATCATAAAACAAGACCCAACAATATGCTGCCTACTGGAGACACATTTGTTAGGAAAAGATATACATAGACTGAAGGTGAAAAGTTGGGAAAAATCATATCACTCATATGGACTTCGGAAACAAGCAGAAGTGTCCATACTCATATCAAAATAAAATAGATTTCAAGCCAAAGTTAATCAAAAGGGATAAAGAGGGACACTACATACTGCTCAAGGAAACCATACACCAACAAGACATAACAATCATAAATATATATGCCCCAAACATTGGTGCAGCTATGTTCATCAAACAAATTCTTCTCAAGTTCAAGATTCTAATAAACCAATATACAATACTCATGGGAGACTCAAACACACCTCTCTCACTACTGGACTGATCTTCCAAACAAAAGTTGAATAATGAAACTATAGAACTCAATAACACAATTAATAACCCAGACTTATGATATATATATAGAATATACCACCCAACATCAAGCAGTTACACTTTTTTCTCAGCAGCACATGGATACTACTCAAAAAATAAATCATATATTATGTCACAGAGCAACTCTTAGACAATATAAAGGAGTAGATATAATACCAGGCATCTTATCTGATCATTAGGAAATTAAACTGAAAATCAACAATGAAAGAAAGAAGGAAAAATCATGTATCACATGGAGAATGAAAAATAGGTTACTGAATGATCAATGGGTTATAGAAGACATCAAGGAGGAAATTAAAAAATTCTTAGAGATAAATGAAAACACAGACATTACATATCAGATTCTATGGGACACATTGAAAGCAGTTCTAAGAACAAAATTCATTGCTTGGATTTCATTCCTTAAAAAAAGGAAAAAAAAAGACAAATAAATGATCTCATACTTCATCACAGAATCCAAGAAAAAGAAGAGCAAAACAACAGCAAAAGAAGTAGAAGCCAAGAAATAATTAAAATCAGAGCTGAAATTAATGAAATCGAAACAAAGAAACAATTGAAAAAATTGACAAAACTAAAAGATGGTTCTTTGAAAAAAATAAATAAAATCGACCGACCCTTAGCCAAGCTAACAAAGAAAAGAATAGGGAGAATTCAGTATCACAACAGATAGTTCAGAAATACAGAAGATAATCCGAAATTATTTTGAATTCTTATTCTTCAATAAAATAGAAGATAGTGAAGGCATCGATAAATTTCTCAAGTCATATAATCTGCCCAGATTGAGTCAGGAGATATAGGCAAACCTAAACAGACCCATAACAATTGAGGAAATAGAATAAACCATCAAAAGACTACCAACTAAGAAAAGCCCAGGACCGGATGGGTATACAGCAGAGTTTTACAAACCTTTAAAGAGGAACTAATACCAATACTTTCAAGCTATTTCAGGAAAAATGCAAAAATCCTCAATAAATTGTGGCGAATCGGATACAAAAACATATTAAAAAAATTGTGCACCATGATCAAGTAGAATTCATCCCTGGGATGCAAGGCTGGTTCAATATACAGAAATCAATAAATGTTATTCATCACATCAATAGACTTAAAAATAAGAACCATTTGATCATCTCGATAGATACAGAAAAAGCATTCGACAATGTACAGCATCCCTTTATGTTCAAAACTCTGGAAAAACTAGGGATAACAGGAACATACCTCAATAATGTAAAAGCAATCTATGCTAAGCCTCAGGCTAGCATCATTCTGAATGGAGAAAAATTGAAGGCATTCCCTCTAAAATCTGGAAGAAGACAGGGATGCCCTCTCTCACTACTTCTGTTCAACATAGTTCTCGAAACACTGGCCAGAGCAATTAGAGAGTTTAAAGAAATCAAAGGCATAAAAATAGGAAAAGAAGAACGTAAATTATCACTATTTGAAGATGACATGATTCTATACTTAGCAGACCCAAAAAGGTATACAAAGAAACTATTAGAGCTAATAAATGAATTCACCAAAGTGGCAGGATATAAAATAAATACGCATAAATCAAAGGCATTCCTGTATATCAGCAACAAATCCTCTGAAATAGAAATGAGGAAAACCACTCCATTCAAAATATCCACACACACACACACACAAAAAAAATACTTGGGAATCAACCTAACAAAAGAGGTGAAAGACTTATAAAATGAAAACTACAGAACCCTAAAGAGAGAAATAGAAGAAGATCTTAGAAGATGGAAAAATATACTATGTTCATGGATAGGCAGAACTAACATCATCAAAATGGCAATATAACCAAAATTCTCTATATGTTAAATGCAATGCCAATCGGGTCTAAAAGCATGCAATGGAGGAAGGATAGCATCTTCAACAAATGGTTCTGGGAAAACTGGAAATTCATATGCAACAAAATGAAACTGAATCCATTTCTCTCATCATGCACAAAAGTTAACTCAAAATGGATCAAGGAGCTTGATATCAAATCAGAGACACTACATCTGATACAAGAAAAAGTTGGCTATGATCTACATACTGTGGGGTTGGGCTCCTAATTCCTCAATAGGACACCCATAGCACACGAGTTAATAACTAGAATTAACAAATGGGACTTACTCAAACTAAAAAGTTTTTTTCTCATCAAAAGAAAAAATAAGAGAGGTAAATAAGTAGTCTACATCCTGGGAACAAATATTTACTCCTCACACTTCAGATAGAGCCCTAATATCCAGAGTATACAAAGAACTCAAAAAATTAAACAATAAGAAAACGAATAACCCAATCAACAAATGGTCCAAGGACCTGAACAGACACTTCTCAGATGAGGACATACAATCAATCAATAAGTACATGAAAAAATGCTCACCATCTCTTGCAGTCAGAAAAATGGAAAACAAACCCATCCTAAGATACCATCTCACTCCAGTATGATTCGCAGCCATTATGAAGTCAAACAACAAGTGCTGCCGACGATGTGGGGAAAAGGGTACACCTGTACATTGCTGGTAGGACTGCAAATTGGTGCAGCCAATTTGAAAGAAGTATGGAGATTTCCTGGAAGCTAGGAATGGAACCACCATTTGACCCAGCTATTCCCCTTCTCAGTGTATTCCCTAAGACCTAAAAAGTGCATGCTGCATTGACACTGCTACATTGATGTTCATAGCAGCACAATTCAAAATAGCAAGAGTGTGGAACCAACTTAGATGCCCTTCAATAGACGAAGGAAAAAAAATGTGGCATTTATACACAATGGAGTAATACTCTGCATTAAAAAATGTGAAAATCATAGAATTTGGTGGGAAATAGATGGCATTAGAACAGATTATGCTAAGTGAAGCTAGCCAATCCCTAAAAAAAAAAACAAATGCCAATAGTTTTATTTGATATAAGGAGAGTAACTAAGAACAGAGTTGGGAGGAAGAGCATGAGAAGAAAATTAACATTAAACGGGGGTGAGAGGTGGAAGAGAAAAGGAAAGAGAAGGAAAACTGCATGGAAATGGAAGGAGACCCTCATGGTTTTACAAAATTACATACAAGAGGAAGTGAGGGGAAAGGGGGGAAAAAACCAAGGGGGAGAAATGAATTACAGTAGATGGAGTAGAGAGAGATGATGGGAGGGGAGGGGATGGGGGATAGTAGAGGATAGGAAAGACAGCCGACTACAACAGACACTACTATTGCAATACGTAAAACAGTGGATGTGTAACAGATGTGATGCTGAAACCTGTATACGGGGTAAAAATGGGAGTTCATAACCCACTTGAATCAAAGTGTGAAATATGATATGTCAAGCAATAGGTAAAGTTTTGAACAACCAACAATAAAAATTAAAGGAAAAAAACACATAGAGAACTATTTCAATGAAAAATGGACTAGATATATAACACCTACCCTTTATCATGCAAAAGGCAAGTCCAACTATACACCATGCTTCCTCTGAACGGCTTGTATTTCTATTCTGTTTGTGTTATTACTCTCCATCATAGTAGGATTAATAGTCAGAGTCTAGTAGGGTATGGGTTAGTGTCAGGGATTCAGTATTTTGAATGGAAAAAAGGAAAATGAATCCAATGTGCATGCAAATATGGGCTACACAATAAATTTCCCACTCTCATCCAGAACAATGGCTTCACATTACCTTCGCTCCAAATAAGACGCAATTAGAGGAGAAGAGATGGAAAATCTGTGAATATATATCTGGAATGGAAAATTCAAAGGAGTTCACAACCTTGGATGTGGTAGAGGAGTTTCCAAATGTAAGGGACAAGGTAAACAATCCACATACTTGTAGCTCTTCTGGCCTAAAGACTTCTTGACAAACTGCCTCTGATGTTGGGAACTCAAAATCTATGTTGTTGTCAGCAGCTTTAGCTTTCTTTCTAGTGAGACCATCAGAGCTGGGTCTACATCTATGTGACCTGGAGGACGTGGTTTCTTATTTTCCAATGAACACTAGGCTACAGTACTGAATTCTCTCTTTGTAAGTAAACTGTGACCACTGGGGTCTAAGAGTCTCCCGTGTGGACTGTGAAGGCATTTGGTCATTCTCCACTTTTCGTGGTGTTTCTTGCTGCTACACTGGGAGATTGGTATTTTCTACACGAAATACAAGGAGTTGAACTGGGACACAGTGCTGAAGGGAGTTCTGTCATGTGTAGTGGGTCATGGTCTGCAGGAGAATGCACCAACCAGGCTTCTAGCCCACATAGATTGTCCCTTGTCCATAGCAACTTGATTATGAACATTGCCCTAAAAATTCTCCATATATCAATATGCCTTTACATATAAGGGGTTTCCTGGCTGCACCACGTCAGTCACATGCCATTTGGAAGCAATGCAGATCCACATGGCCCCACCACGGATGTTTTATCACAAACCTGCACACCAAAGCTTGCGCCTACAATTGAGGAGTATCCAACTTACTGGCATTTCTGTTCTACACCATTTTAATGAAACTCAGTCAATAAAGGCACTCCATGATCAGCAATAGGGCATACAAAGGTTCTCCAGTGCCACCTGGTCATAGGAATTTCAAAAATTTTATGGTATTTATCTAGCCATTTTTTTAAGGTGGAAGTTGGAGGCACTGTGGGTTTCAATTCATTTTGGAACCATTAAATTGTGAGGAAGCTCATTTCAAGGAAATCTCTGGAGGACACTCAAAGGCAAGTCTTCCAAAGAGTCGCCAAAAGGTCACATGAAGCCAGGCCCATTGAGGTCTACTGTGTGAGGTCTATGTGTGTTTTCACTATGGCTGCCAAGGTATTTCAGAATAAAATCTTGTGATATCCTGGGTGAGATTCCCAGTGCTCTGTGGAAAGCCAGCCTGGGCCTAGGTCTCAGTTTACAAGAGCGAGTCTCATGTGTGGCCTCCTAAAAACTCAACACAATTCATGCCAATACTTCTCTGAGTTCAGTTCCATAACTCAGTCTCTAAGGGGAATCACACAGATTTCAAGTCCTGGTTGACCTACTGATCTCTTCCAACCCCAACACAAATGACCAAAATTAAACCAAAACATTCCCACATGACCCTCATCTTATTGCATATAGACACTCATCTTAACCTCTGGCTGGAAGTTTCCATGAAGGACACAGCCAAGACAGTGTCCAAAATAGGCTTCCTTGCCCCTTATTTTCCTAATGTCAGGGTGGCCTGGACACCCTTCCTGTAACCCAGGAGTGATCAAATAGGCCTGCTGTAATACTGCTCTGCTTCTCCAATTTGAGGCCTACTGACAGTGGGGTTTAGAATCTTTATGTGAATTGGAGTCATAAGAAAACACAAACACCACTGGGCTAGCATGTGCAGGGCTTTGAAGAAATCATTTGACCCAAAGGATCCCTATTCTCACTTGATGGAGTTCAGGAACCTTACAGTGGAAGGCAAGAGACTTTATCCTCAATGACTTCTCTTTTGGGCATTTTGGTTTTGGATTCACACATGGGATCTTTCTTTATATCAATCAGGTGCTAAGAATCTAAGCCACAGCCTCACACAGGGCCAAGAGGCTGATTCAAACACACCCCTTTCTAAAGCAATTAGGCAAGGAGCCACAGGTGAGGCCCATTCATTTCCATTTGAAAAGTGTTTTGTTCAGGCTTCACGAAGGTGTGGCCTGAGGCAAAGAAAATTCTGACATACAGGGGAATAGAACAAAAGGTAAGCAAAAGGCCCAAAGCACGGTTTTTCCACTGAGACTTTACTGGTCACACTGATATCTGAGTTTCTTAGTTGCTCGCCATTCCCTTCAGCTATCCAGTACATGGCCATGTCACAGAGCTTGAAGGTGGTACTTCTCTTGGACACAAAACCATGAGCCTATTCTGGAGAGTGGCCAGAATTCAAAAATAAAACCAGAACTTAGGAAAATAGCAGGTGTTGCCCATCGATAAGGGAAGCCGGAGTGCATTCATATATTCGGCTGGATGAATGCTGGGAAGCTTTCTACCAGACAGGACACATCCATTCATGCATTCTCTTTTCTAATGTCTACAACCACGGACACAATGGAATACACAGACATAGAAACACTTGCTTTATCAAATCACTTATTAGAAACAGTTCACTCCAAACCAAACAAACCGCCATTCCTACCTATTCTGAGAACATGAGACAAAAGCACAAACACACACCACACCCACAAAGCACCTTCTTCCCCCAAGTAGGTCTCTGACTATCCGGAGTGTCCTCTGACTATTGGGCCAAACTATGTTCCCCTGAAATTGCCTGTCCTGTTTCAGATCTGGTTTCCTTGGCCAACTCTGTAAAGTTGTCAGGAGGCAGCGGTGATCCACTACCTGCTTTCTCAGGAAAGGCCACTCTTCAGAGCTTTCCTGGCTTTTGGCAATCCTCATATCAGTAGGTACCAACAAAGACTGATTCTGTCCTTGGTAAATCCAAAGAAGTGAGACCACTGCTACTGGGACTGGAATGGGATTTGGGTGCCTGGATTCCTTGATCCCAAATTCAGAGAGTTCTATCACCAAGGATGTGAGGTGAGGTCTGAGTCACTTTCTTCAGGAACTGAATGAGCTCACACCATTTGCAACCACTTTGTCCTAACAGTTGCTTCCAAGGGTCCCCTGAAATGAAGGCTGCCCCTGGTTCCTGTTACAGTTTCACGAGTTTGAATGGTATATTAACCATAGGCAACCGGGAACAGCTCTCCACACAGCCTGGTTTGGTTCTTCTTCTCTACATTAAGAAGAGAGAGGCTGATTCAGACATATCCCTTCATCCTGACCAGGTTGTTTGCAAGAGAAGATGACTTTTGCTCACTCAGTTCGTTCATAGCTGCCTACAACTTCTCCAGGGATCATTTTTACATGTACCTTTGAGTTTCTTAGCAATAGGAAGTTCCCCTACATTCCTGTATTGTAAGACCTACTCTGTCCCTGCTCTTCTGTAAAGTTATATTGAGGGAACAGTGTATGGTTAGGGTTAATAACAGGTTCAATTTGCATTAGGAATCATTCTGCTGGATGAATAATGGTATTGGAAACCTGCCATATTTACAAGAATATATAGGTGAAACATAAGTATGAAAACAGAAATCTATTTAAGATTTGAAGGCCAGAAGAGCATTGGGACCTTGATTGTGATACTGAGCTTTGATTTATTTTCTGCACAGATGTCTCAGATACATCAATATACAATGGCAAAGTTCCGTGTATTTTGGATGATTGATTGTCAAAGAGAACTTCCAGTAAAAAAGGGATAATCAGTAGGATTAGGAAGATAGTCGGTAGGTTTAGAAAGGAGAGTGAGCATAGGATTTGGACCAAAAGTTCTTTAGCTATAGGGTTTCGGGTATAGAGTGAATGTAAATGTCACCACATGTGAAGAGTCAGTCACAATGATGAACTGGGGAAAATATGTAGGAAAGCAGATATCAATAGAGACATTAGGAAATCTGGCAAAGTGTAGTCGGTAGTGAAAGGTTAATATAATAGGTACTTATCACTTCCTGTTTTCTGTATGCTTAATAAAACACTGTTGAAATCTTGAGAACTGTTTGCTAATCTTGTTCCCAGAATGTTCTGTCCTCAACTGCCAAACTGCAGAAAGTACTTCCTCACCCAGTTGCCCACAAACAGCTCACTCGCCCGGACCCATCAATAAACATCCTGCCCTGCCCTCTCAAAGGAAAGTATATAAGCTCTGCTTAAGCTGTTCTCAGGGCTCTCTGCTCTATTCAAGTGAACTCTGAGCCCCAGCATGCTGGACCCATAATAAACCCTTTGCTTTTGCATGAGACAGTCTCTTGGTGGTTTCTTCCCCGGACGCTCGCCCGACCTTTACATATGGAGGTTCCACCGAGATCCAGCAGCGGCAGATGAGAGACCCCAACGGGCTCCTCTCGGGGTATGTAAGGCGCCTCTTTCTGGTTTCAGGTTTCAGGTTAGGGCTTGGCAAAATGGCTGTTGATGAAGAGTGTGAGCTCTCTCCGATGATGGCTGACAGACATGTCATAGAGCCACAGGCCACGTCACTGGGGGACTCCCCAGAGAACTCGGGAAATCGAGGAACAATAGTCTCCTCGACTCAGTGATATTTTGTTTCAGATTCGGCATATCCAGCCCATCAGGTTTTGCCGGCTACTCAGTCCTGGTCTCAGTGTTGGACGTCCATTGCCTGTCTTTATTGTATTGTCTTGTCTGTGTCGTGTGTCGTTGCTTTTACTGATTGTTTATCTTTCATAATGGGATAGAGCACTTCAATGCCTCTTTCCCTGACCCTTGATCATTGCACCAAAGTCCGCTTAAGGGCTCAGAATCTTTCTTTTTCAGTAAAACGCTGGACCTGGCAGACTCTCTGTGCCTCAGAATGGCCCACCTTTGGATTCAGATAGCCCCTAGAAGGATCTTTCTACTTCCCACTAATTTAAAAAGTCAGAGATATTGACTTTCAGCCAGCACCACATAGACATCAGGATCAAGAGACATATATCTTAACTTTTCATTACATCTGCAATTCTCCTCCTCCATGTGTGAAGCTTTTCCTTGCCCCTGCCCCCACTCCTACTCCTTCCCTCATGCTCTCTCAAACCTTCTGCTCCTCCTCCTCTTTCAACCTCTGTTCTCCCTGAGTCACAAGATTTGACTCTACTGGACTCTCGTCCTACTACTTATTCCCTGCCCTCGTCCCCCAACCCCCAACACCCTCTAAGTAATTCCCCTGCTGCTGACTCAGCCTGTCCGCCATTGGAGGAAGCTAAGAGAGCCCAGCGCACTCCAAATAACTCCCCTGCAGAAACACACCCCCTCCTCCCCTGGAGGATGCTGGCCCGGCTAAAGGAATTTGCCGGCGTTGAATGATTGAAATCCCTGGAACTCCCGTGATGCTCCCTCTCCGTTTCTAAGGAACAATGATTGATGACAACCATGGGGGAAAAGTGCAAGCCTACCAGTTTTTACCTTTCTCCTCTTCAGACCTAAATAACTCGAAAAATAACAATCCCCCTTTTACTTAGGACCCCACCTGGGTCTCAGGTGTGGTTAAATCATTGATGTTTTCACACCAGCCTACTTGGGATGACTGCCAACAACTCCTAGGGACTCTCTTCATGACAGAGGAACAAAAGAGAATCTTCCTGGATTCTAGAAAAAAATATTCTCGGACCAGATGGGTGACCGACAAAACTTCCCAACATATGCAAAGCCGCCTTTCCCTTGCACAGACCCAACTGGGACCCCAAAACCTGTGAAGGTAATGAGCATCCTTCCTCTTATTGCCGGGCTCTAATAGTGGGTATCTTAGTGGCCGCTAGGCGATCAACTATTTTGGCCAAGGTAAGACAGATTATTCAAGGGACTGATGAATGTCCCTCCATGTTCCTACAGGGAATTATGGAGGCATATAAGAGATTTACTCCTTTCGATCCTCAGGCAGAGAATCAAAAGGCATCTGTCATGGTGGCCTTTATTGGGCAAGCTGTTCTGGATATTAAAAGACAGTTACAATGCTTAGATGGATTACAAGATATGACTTTGAGAGGTTTAGTCAGAGAAGCCAAGAAGGTATACTAAGAGAGAAACTGAGGAAGAGTATGGAGCAAAGGGAGGATAAAAGAAACAAAAGACAGACTAAGGCATTGACTAAGGTCCTGGTCACAACAACAAATAGACCAGAAATTAAGAAACATGGAGACAGGAAGGGACACCGGGGACCACACTAGAGGCCACCCCTGGCCTCAATTCAATGTGCCTACTCTAAAAAAAAAGCCCTACACTGGGCTAAAGAGTTCCCTAGAAAGAGACAGCCAGGCCAGCTGGACATTCTGACTCTGTAGGATTACTAAGAAAGTCGGGGCTCAGATCTTCTCCTCGAGCTCAGGTTAACTTTTGAAGTGGAGGGGACCCCAGTATACATTGAAGTGGATACAGGGGCAATATATTCTGCCTTTAAGGCCCCATTGGAACCTCTATCAAATAAAAGGTCTCTAATTCAAGGGGCTAATGGCAGTAAATATCAGGCTTGGACAACTAAGAGGACCATGGACCAGGGGAAAGGAAAAATCCATCACTCCTTCCTAGTAATCCCAGAATGCATGGCCCCATTGATTGGCAGAGATCTACTCACAAAGCTCTGGGCCAAAATAACTTTTAACCCTGAAGGCCCCCAAGTGGAATTTCTAAATCCTTCAGTAAAAACTCCTATAATCACGGCTCTAACTATGTCAGTAGAAAATGTACATCAAATCACTCACCTTGGTTCAAAGAAACTGCATTCATTTTTGAAGGATCAAAAACAGAGTTTTCCACTAACCGACTCACAGTGAAAGGAAACAACTGAATGGATAACAAAAGCCTGTTGGGTTCATCAATTGGTTAATTCTTACCCTTCCAAGCTTCCTGCAGGAAAGCACCTACGAGGAACCAGACCAGAACAATTCTGGGAAGTGGACTTTACTGAAATTAAGCCAGCAAGGAATGGACTTAAATATCTCCTAGTCTTTGTAGATACATTTTCAGGATGGATTGAAGCTTTCCCCCCCCAAAAAAAAAGAAAAGAAAAAAAAATGAAACAGCGCAAATGGTGGTCAAGAAGATCCTGGAAGATATTTTTCCAAGGTATGGCCTGCCTAAAGTAATAGGGTCTGATAATGGACCGGCGTTCGTGGCCCAGGTAACTCAGAGGTTAGCAAGGACCCTGGGGATTAATTGGAAATTACATTGTGTTTACAGACCCCCGAGTTCAGGACAGGTAGAAAGAATGAATAGAACCATTAAAGAGACCATAACGAAATTAAGCTTAGAGACCGGCATAAAAGATTGGACTATGCTCCTGCTTTATGTACTGTTTCATGCAAGAAATACTCAATCTATTTCTTTGTGTAACCTCACACCCTGTGAAATTCTCTATGGTGTCCCTCCTCCAGTAAGGGTCCTACCCCAACTCTAAGACCTAACGATTCCTTCCACACCCCCTTGCTTAACAGACTTAAAGCTCTTGAAAGAACTCAGAGATACCTGTGAAAACAGATGGCCACTGCCTACCAACCTGGGGATGAGGGGACTCTACAGCGATATCAAATAGAGACTTCATCTATGTAAGACGACATCTGGTGTCATCCCTGGAACTCCCCTGAAAAGGACCATACCAGGTGCTACTTATAACACCTACAGGGTAAAGGTAGTCAAAATCACTTCCTGGATCCCTACCTCTCATCTCAAGCCTGTGCCCTGTCCAGACTCTGGCTGGAAACTGGAAAAGACTGGAAACCCTTTCAAATTGTGGATTCGCTGTGTGGATAAGGCTATAGACTCTCCCCTTGACCACCAGTAGTCCTAACCCTCATAAGCCTGTTCAGCAGCGATGTCTGATCACAAATCCTACTGGAAAGGAAGTATGGTCTATCTTGCATACAGCCCGCTTAGGGACCTGGTGGCCATCTCTCCAGCCAGACATTTGTCAGCTGCGTATACGTCTTCCCTATTGGGATATCCCTAATGAAGAGGATCCCACTAAAATTTCATTAAATTCCTTCCATACCATAGATAATGGAAACAAACATTATTGATGTAGGGACACGCGAGCCAGATGCTGGTTGGCTAGCCTAGATTACTATGTTTGCCCAGTGTACTATCAAAGCCACAAACAGTCAAGGCTGTGTGCTGGAAACCCCGACATCTTCTGTAAGTCATGGGGATGTGAGCATACAGGGACTGCCACATGGAACCCAAACTCCTCAACAAATTCTGTACACAGCATTGGCCATATTACCAATTAGACAACCAAAACTGATGGCCCCCTGAGGGGTCTCTAGATCTTCAAATTCTGTGTGACCTTTTTAACTTCTGCAAGTGCTCAAAAGGGTGAAAGGAGATTCCTCTATGTGGAGGCCTTTTCTCTCCTTTGCTCACATCGTGAACTATGCTTCTCCAATACATGCTCACCCTCAGCCTTCTGCTCTAGACTCTCTGTGTTCACTCCCACATCATCAACTTGATTTCTCCCCTCCAATTACTATATTAAAAACCCAAACCTCCACCGTTTCTCAGACCATTGCCCCCTTGCTGAGGTAGCAGGTACTGAGGTAACCCTCCACTCACTCACTCCTCTCTTCTCCTGTCAGTGCCCACACTAGGTCCCACCAGGTCCTCTTACCAGCTAACCCAAAGCTCAAACCAGCTGAGAAGAGCCCTCAGACCCCTATCCAAGATGTAATGAAAATGGCCTTTAAAGTTGCTTTGTCATCACTGAAAACAGGTTACTAAGAATTTAAAGTCCCTTACAGGCTTTTTGGGATACTCACTCCCATCTCCCCCTCTGTTCTACCCGTTCTACTACTCATGTTTTTGGTGCTAAGAAGATCTCAAAACCCTTTTCCATTATTCTTTTACATCTCTCCTTCCTCATTCTCAGATCCAAAGAGCTGCGCTCAGCCCTGCATTCCCCGTCTTCCCCCTCTGTACCAGGCCCACAGGAAAGTCTTAACTGACCTTATCCAGAAGTTTTCACCATGGCTAACTTTAGGACTTTCAGCAAAAGAGTCCCTATAAAAGAGTTCAGTGTAGATAAACTTCCTCTTTTTGTGTTGCCCTGGTCTACCTGGCAACTGGCTGAAAAAAATCAGCACTCCTGAGCTAGACACACCCTTACTAGTTTTTCACAACATATGTGATCAAGGCCTCTGGCCTTGAGCTGGGGCTTCATAGAGATGGCTACATTTGTAAGATGGATAAGTTGCAAACTGGTCTCCGTGGAAACAGCTGGCAGAGGGAAAAAAGGGGAAAAAAAAGCTCTCCCCCACCCAGGTGTCCTTGAAAATTTAACTTGCCCAGAACTGAGGAAAAATCAGAAACAAAAACTGCTCTTTGTGAACTTCTGCAGACTGTGAACTTCAGAGCCCCTTCCCTTACATGTTGGGTACAAAATTCTGAAACTACCTAAACTTGGGTTTCAGGGGATTAATTGATTACAACAGAAGCAATGCCCTCTGAATCTGGTTTCAACCAAATATGACTGTTTCCTTGTCTTTGGTGCTATCTTAGGTGCCTTGCCTTTTCCGTCCCTACAACAATATAATTCTATATACTTAAACGTTGTTTATGATTTTATGAAATGGTCAACAGAAGTGATTAATTGTGTAATGGTGTAGATGTTTCCCAGAGTGCTCTATTATGACGCAGGTTCATTTGAAGATCAAATAGAGGGGCATACAACCCGGTTCAGGTGGGAACATATATCTCTCACCTTAGCCATTCTATTATGAATAGGAGTTGCTGCCCGGGTTCGCACAGGAACCACTGCCCTGGTCCATGGGACACAACAAATGACCCAATTAGAAGCAGCAATAGATCAAAACTTAAATATATTAGAAAATTCCATCACAGCTTTGCAGGAATCTTTTACCTCTCTCTTTGAAGTTTGCTGGGAGCCATCAGCCAAGTAGGTATGACAAATTCCTTGCCAGCTTACTCCCATGCTGTCTAGTGGAAGGACTTCTGAAAGGTGACCTTGCTCAAGGACCAGGGCAGGATCCGTGTTTAGGGTGTTCCCCCTTTAGAATAGGGCAGTTTAGCATAATAGGAGATTAGGGTGTTCCCCCTTTAGAATAGGGCAGTTTAGCATAATAGGAGATTAGGGTGTTCCCCCTTTAGAATAGGGCGTATCCTGCTGCTGAGTTCCTCTTGAGTGCTTAGGGTCAGACAGTATATTTTGGGAGACAGAAGCCCATGCGGAGTGGATTTGGGAGAGAGTGGATTTGGGCAGAGAACGTGGATTCCCCCAGAGCGTGTTTGTAGACGGCCGGTGTGAGTTCGGGAATAAAGAATTGCTGTTTGAACCTACAAGCTGTGTGGAGACTCGTGATTTGTGCCCAGCCAAAGACTGCGGCAGAAGTTGTTTTACAGAAAAGTCGAGGGTTGGACCTTCATTTCATGAGAGAAGGGAGCCTTTGTGCTGCATTGAGGAAAGAATTTTTTTTTTTTTTTTTTTTTATGTCGACCATACTGGAGTTGTAACAAACTCTATGAGTAAATTAAAAAGATGCCTTGAAGAGCATCAAAGAGAGATAGAGACCCAAAATTGGTGGTTTGAGTCTTGGTTTACACAGTCCCCCTGGTTAACTACATTTTAATCAACCCTGGCCGGTCCAATAATAATCCTCATTTTATTGCTTACTATAAAACCCTGTTTCTCAACCATGTAATTTCTTTTCTCCAAGCTCAAATTGGACAAGTTAAACTTATGTTAATACCCCACTAGCATACATAAAATGTGACACCCCCCATGAATCACTTTTATGATTAAAAGTAGCCAGAAGAAGAAGTGGGGAATGAAATGTTAATAAAATATGTACTTGTCACTTCCTGTTTTTCTGTACGCTTAACAAAACACTGTTGAAATGTTGAGAAATGTTTCCTAATCTTGTTCCCAGAATGTGCTGTCCCCAACTGCCAAACTGCAGAATGTACTCCCTCACGCGTTTACACACAAACCGCTTACTCGCCCTGACCCATCAATAAACTTCCCTCCCTGCCCTCTCCAAGAAAATTATATAAGCTCTGCTTAAGATGTTCTCAGGGCTCTCTGCTCTATTCAAGTGAGCTCTGAGCCCCAGCATGCTGGACCCCAAATAAACCCTTTCTGTTGCATGAGATAGTCTCTTGGTGGTCTCATCCTCTGACACTCGCCCTACATTTACTTGGATGATTGAATGTAGATGAGAACATCCATTCAAAAGTGATCATCGGTAAAATTAGGAAGATAGTCAGTAGGTTTAGGAAGAAGAGTTAGTATAAAATTTGGAACAAAAGTTCTTTAGCAATAGGGTTTCGGTTACAGAGTGAATGTAAATGTCAACACAAGTGAAGAGTCAGTTACAATGATGAATTTGAGAAAATATGTTGGAAAGCAGATATCAATACAGACATTACAAAATCAGGCAAAGTATAAAGTCAGTGATAGGATTAGACATTTTCAACAGGGTTGAGTTTGAATATATAATCTTAGGAAGAAACGAATATGTAGTCATCAATAGGATTGATATTTGAAAGCATTAGGCAAATTGGAAATTGATGATTTTAGTAATCCATGTTCACTTTCCATTTAGGCTTTTGTACAAATATAAGTTTGACCTTTGAATTTTGTGTCCAGAATATTACTGTGATAAAATGTATATATAGATCGGGTGACATAAGAATTTCTTCCACCATTTTTGGGAGCAATATTTTGAAGACTTATAAATTAGTATTTGGGGTACAAACAGGTGTACCTGGTGTTAATGAATATAGAGATAATGCATGAATAGACCAACTGTGAATAAGTAATATAACTGGTTCCACTTTAAATGGTGGATTGAATTGATATCTGAAAATATGAAAAATCTTATATTGATATACAATCATTCATTCCAACAAGTTATACATCAATGTTAATATTAGGGTTATGGTTTATCATGAAGGGTGTGTGAGTTTTGCTTCAATGTGATTATGAAAATCGAAAATAATGTGTTTGGAAAAAAGAATCTTGAAAAGACCAGTTAAGAAATATGGAAGAATACATGTGTTCTAAAGTAGGAAGTGATTGAAAGTGAAAAAATGCCTATAATTTTGTCATCTTTTTGATGAAATATATATCCTATGATGTGCATAAACTGAAGAAATAGTAATGTACCAGTGTTGAATTAAAATGAACATCAAAATACACATCATGTTCCATTTGAATCTTCTTGCATTGAGGTTAAACTGGGTCAGTTACTCTAGATATATTAGGATTTGCATGCAACATTCACTGAAGTTAGTTTTCAGTACAAAAAACAAAGAAGTATTTCAGGTGGATGAATATTTCTGAGAATAATAATTAGAAAAGATCATCATAAATCCACATACATGAATATGAATGAATTAAGGGAGTGTATATTAAGATACAAATATTTCATATTTTGAAAAATCTGGAGAATGTGTGTATGTATATATATACACATATATATACATACACACAAACACATTAAAAACTCGCAATATATATGCTATTCGAAATTCATCATGAAATATATATCATTCACAGATCTAAAATATTCATTTTACTGAACATGGATTTATGTATAATGTTGTAAAACTAGGAAGCTCATCCATTGGTTATATTTTCAGTTCCAACGGTGTTTAGGAGGAGTGATCTTCTCTCACAATTTGTATCTGCCAAGTCGTTCACCTCACAAGAATGTAGGTGTGGTACCAGGTTGGATTCTATATGTGTTTATTGCTGTTGCATTGGGAGTTTAGTAATTGCTTCATGGAATCCAAGGAGTTCAACTGGGACACAGTGCTGGAGCGAGTTCTGTCAGGCGTGGTGGGTCAGGGTATGCAGGAGAATGCACCAACCAGGCTTCTATCCCACATAGCTTGCCCCCTTAAACATAGCAACCTGATTGTAAACATTGCCATGAAACCTCACCATATAACAAGATGCCTTTGCATAGGACGGTCTGCTGACTGCACCATGTCAGTCACAAGCCATTTGGAAGCCAATGGCAGATCCACATGGCCCCACCACAGATGTTTTTCACACACCTGCCAACCACTACTCTAGGACAAATACTCAGCAGGCTCCAACTTATTTTCATGAAACCCAATCAATCAAGGCACTGTCTGGTACACTCATGATCAGCAACAGAATATCCAATGGTTCTCCAGTGCCACCTGGTCATGGGAAATTGAAAATTTTCATGGTATTTATCTAGCCATTTTTCAAGGATGAAGTTGGATGCACTGTGGGTTTCAATTCATTCAGGAACCATTAAATGTTGAGGAAGCTCATTTCAATGAAAGTTCTGGAGAATTCTCACAGGCAAGGCTTCCCAAAGAGTGGCCAAAAGGTCACATGAAGCCAGGGCCATTGAGGTCTAAAATGTGATGTCATTGTCTGTTTTGACTCTCAACAATGGCTTCCAAGTCTTTCAGAATAAAATCATGTGATATCCTGGTTGAGATCAGAGTGCCCTCTGAAAAGCTACCCTGGGCCTTGATCTCAGTTTCCAAAGATGACTCTCATGCGTGGCTTCCTCAAATCCCAACACAATTCATGGCAATACTTCTCTGAGGTGAGTTCCAGAACTCAGTCTCTAAGGGGAATCACACCAGAGTTCAAGCCCAGGTGGACCCAGTCATCTCTTCCAACTGCCACACAAATGACCACAATAAAACCGATATTCTCCCACATGGCCCTCATCTTCTTCCATGTTGACACTCATCATAACCTCTGGCTGGAGGTGTCCATGAGGGACGCAGCCCAAGACAGTGTCCAAAATAAGCTCCATTGCTCCTCATTTGCCTAAATTCGGGGTGGCCTGGACACCCTTCCTTTGTACCAGGAGTGATCAAAAAGGCCTGCCCGTAATACTGCACCACTTTTCCCATTTGAGGCCTATTGAGTGTCGGTTAAAGATACTTTATGTGAATTGGAGTGATGAGAAAACCTAAGCACCTACGGGATAGCCTCTGAAGGGCTTTGATGAACTCATCTGACCCAAATGATCCCTATTCTCACTTGATGGAATTCAGGAACCTTACAGAGGAAGGCAAGAGACTTCATCCACAATGACAGCTCTTTTTGCCATTTTTGATTTGGATGCACACATGGGATCTTTCTTTAGATCCATCAGGTGCTGATAATCTAAGTCAAGGAATCACACTGGGCCAAGAGGCTGATTCAGACACAACTCTTTCCAAATCAATTAACGAAAGAGCCAAAGGTGAAGCCTATTTATTTCCATTTGAAAACTATTTTGTTCAGGATTCACAAAGGGGTGGCGTGAGACAAAGACTTCCTGACTCTCAGGGCAACAGAACAATAGGTAAGCAAATGGCCCAAAGCAGGGTTTCTCCACTGAGACTTTCCTGGTCAACTGATATCTGAGTTTTCTCAGATGCTCGTCATTTCCTTCAGCTATCCAGAACATTGCCTTGTTACAGAGCTTGGAGGTTGTACATAACTTAGACACAAAACCATGAGCCTATTCTGGAGAGTGTCCAGAATTCTGGAAGAAAACAGCAAATTAGGAAGGTAGCAGGTATTGCCCATTAATAAGGCAATCCACAGTCCATTCATAAAATGGGCAGGATGAATGCTGGGAAGCTTTCTGCTAGACAGGACATATCCATTGATGCATTCTCTTTTCTAATGTCTACAACCACGGACACAGTGTGATACACAGACCCAGAAACACTTGCCTTGTCAAACGACTTACTAAAAACACTTCACTCCAAACCAAACAAACTGACTTTCCTTCCTATTCTCAGAACATGAGACAAAACCACAAACCCACACCCACACTGACAATGACACCTTCTTCCCCCAAATAGGTATGAGACTATCCGGAGTATCCTCCGACTGGTGGGCCATACTATGTTCCCCCAAAATGTCCTGTTCTGTCTCAGATCTGGTCTCCTTGGCCAACTCTGTGAAGTTGTCAGGAACCAGGAGTGAGCCGCTACCTGCTTTTCCAGGAAAAGCCCATCTTCCGAGCTTTCCAGGCATTTGGCCTCCTCACCTTAGGAGGAACCAAGAAAGACTGATTCTGTCCTTGGTAAATCCAAACAAGTGAGACCACTGGGACTGGGACTGGGACTGGATCTGGGTGCCTGGCGTCCTGGATCCCATGTTCAGAGAGTTCCATCAATAAGGAAGTGAGTTGAGGTCACTTTTTTCTGGAACTGAATGAGATCACTGCCTCGGCAACCACTTTGTCCTAAGAGTTTCTTTCAACGGTTCCATGAGATGGAGGCTGCCCCTACTTCCTGTGACACTTTCACAAATTAGAATGGTATATCAACCATAGGGAACCAGGAACAGCTCTCCACACAGTCTTGGTTTGGACCATATTCTCTACATTAAGATGAGAGAGGCTGATTCAGAAACATCCCTTCATCCTTACCAGGTTGTTTGCGATGGAAGATGACTTTTGCTCTCTCAGGTCTTTCATACCTGCCTACATCTTCTCCAGGGATCATTTCTGCATGGCGCTTTGAGGTTCTCAGCAGATGGAAGATCCACTACATTCCTGTATTGTAAGATCAACACTGTCCCTGCTCTTCTGTAAACATGTTATTAACACAAACAGTGTATGGTTAGTGTTAATAACATGTTCCATTTGGGTTAGGAATTATTCTGTTGCATGAATAATGGTATTGGAAACTTGTGATTATTTTAAGAATATAGAGATGAAATATATGTATGAAAAAAGAAATCTAAGTAAGATTTGAAGCCCAGAAGGGCATTGGGCCCTTGATTGTGATACTTAGCGTTGAATTACATTCTGCACCGATGTCTCAGATAAATCAATACACAATAGCATAAGACCTTGTTACTTGAATGATTGAATGTAGAAGAGAACATCCAGTCAAAAAGGGATACTCGGTAGGATTAAGAAGATAGTTTGTATGTTTAGGAAGAAGAGTGAGTATAGGATTTGGAACAAAAGTTCTTTAGCAATAGGTTATTTATTAGGGTGTGAAAGTAAATGTCAGCACATGTGAAGAGTCAGTCACAATGATGAACTGGGGAATATATGTAGGAAAGCAGTTAGCAATAGAGACATTATGAAATCAGGCAAATTATAAAGTGAGGGATAGGATTAGACATTTTCCATTGGGTTGAGTTTGAATATATAATTTTAAGAAGAAACACATGTGTAGTCACCAATAGGATTGACATTTGAGAGCATTAGGGAACCTGGACATGGATGTTTTTAGTAATCCATGTTTTCTTTCCATTTGGGCTTTTATACAATCATAAGTGTGACCTTTGCATTTTGTGTCCAGAATATTTATGTGATTAAATGTATATGAAGATCAGGTGACATGAGTCCACTTCCACCATTTCAGGGAGCAATATTTTGAAGACGTATAAATTAGTATTGGGGGTACAAAGAGGTGTACACTGTGTCTATGAATATAGAGATAATGCATGAATAGACCATAGTGTGAATAAATAATATAACTGGTTCCACTTTAAATAATGGATAGAATTGATATCTGAAAAGATATAAGAAATCTTATATTGACATACAATCATTCATTCAAACCAGTTATACATCTAATGGTAATATCAGAGTGATAATTAATATGAATGGTATGTGAGTTTTGCTTCCAAAGTGATTATGGAAATCAAAATTAATGTGTTTGGTATGAAATCTCATGAAAAGACCAGTCAAGAAACTTAGAGGAATACATGTGTTCTGAAGCAGGACGTGATTAAAAGTGAAACAAATGCCTATAAATTTTTGAACTTGTGAATGAAATCATATATCCTATGATGTCCATAAACTGAAAAAAATAATAATGTACCAATATTGAATAAAAATGAACTTCAAAATACACATAATGTCCCGTAGGATTCTACTTGCATTGATGTTTAACTGATTCAGTTACTGTAAAAATATTAGGATTTGTAAGCTCCATTCAATTAAGTTAGTTTTCAGTACTAGGATATAATTATGTATTTCAGGCAGATGAATATTTCTGAGAATTATCTTGTGAAAAGTTGAATATAAACCACATATAGAAACATGAGTGAATTTAGGGAGTGTATAATAAGAAACATATATTTCACATTTTGAAAAATCTGGACAGTATATATATATATATATATATATATATATATATATATATATATATATATATATATATATATATATAGATAGATAGACAGACACACACAGACATTATAATGTAGCAATCTGTATGCTAATCGAAATTCACCGTGTAATACATATCATCCACATATCCAAAAATATTTATTTTACTGAACATCGATTTATATATAATGTTGTTCATCTAGGAAATTCACCAATAGGTTTAATTTTCAGTTACATCATGATTTAGGGGGATTGATATCTTATCAAAATATGTATCTTTCAAAATCAGTGAGCTTACAAAAATGTACTTGTGATACCAGGTAGGATTCTAAATATGCATAAAAAATACATGTGATGAATAGGCTACAGAGAATGGGAGACAAAAATTTACATATGTGTTAACTTTAAAAACTCATTGAGAACTATTACAATGAAAAGTTGACTAGATTAATAACACATACCCTTGATAAAGCAGAAGGGAAGTCCAAGTATACACCATGCCTCCTATGAACGGCCTGTATTTCTATTCTGTTAGGTTTCTTGTTCTCCATCATATTAGGATTAGTAGTCAGAGTCTAGTAGGTTATGGGTTAATGTCAGGGATTCAGTATTTCAAATGGAAAATATGAAAATGAATCTAATGTGTATGCAAATATGTGCTACACAAAAATCATCCCACTCTCATCCAGAACAATGCCTTGACATAACCTTCTCCCCAATTAAGACACAATTAGTGGAGAAGAGTTAGAAAATCTCTGAATACATATGTGGAAATGAAAATGCTAAGGAGTTCACAGCCTTGGAGGCGGTAGAGGAATTTCCAAAAGTATGGGATAGGGTAAATACTCCACAAATATGGAGTTCTGCTGGCCTAATGACTCTTTGAGAAACTGCCTTTGAGGTTGGGCCCTTGTAATATATGTTGTTGTCAAGAGCTTCAGCTTCCTTTGTAGTGAGACAATCAAAGCTGGATCTGCATATATGTGACCTGAAGGACATGGTTTCTTCTTTTCTAGTGAACATGAGGCAGCAGTTCTAAATTCCCTCATTGTAGGTAAACTGTGGCCACTGGGAGCTAAGTGTCTCCTCGTGTGGACTGAGAAGCCATTTGGTCATTCTCCACTTTTCCTGGTGATTCTTACTGCTGCACTGGGAGTTTGGTATTGGCTTCAGTAAATACCATGAGTTCAACGGGGACACAGTGCTGGAGGGAGTACTCTCACGTGTGGTGGGTCAGGGTGTGCAGGAGAACGCCCCAACCAGGCTTCTATTCAACAAAGCTTGCCCCCTTGTCTGTAGCAACCCAATTCTGAACATTGCCCTAAATCCTCTCAATGTAACAAGATGCCTTTACATATAAGGGTCTGCTGGCTGCACGATGTCAGTCAAAAGGCATTTGGAAGCCAATGGCAGATCCATGTGGCCCCATCACAGATGTTTTATCATACACCTGCAAACCACTGCTCTAGGCCCACTACTAAGCAGGTTCCAACGTATTGGCATCTTTGTTCTACACCATTTTCATGAAACCCAGTAAATCAAGGCACTGTCTGGTACACTCATGATCAGCAACAGAACATCCAATGATTCTCCAGTGCCACCTGCTCTTGGGAATTATTCCATGGTATTTATCTAGCCATTTTTTAAGGATGAAGTTGGTGTCACTGTGGGTTTCAATTCATTCAGGAACCATTAAATGGTGAGGAAGCTCATTTCAATGAAAGCTCAGGAGAACTCTCACAGGCAAGTCTTCCCAAAGAGTGGCCAAAAGGTCAAATGAAGCCTGGCCCATTGAGGTCTACAATGTGAGTTCCATGTGTTATTTGACTCTCAAGTATGGCTGCCAAGTCTTTCAGAATGAAATCATGTGATATCCTAGCTGAGATTCCCAGTGCTCTGTGGAAAGCCATCCTGGGCCTAAATCTCAGTCTCCAAGGGCAACTCTCCTGCGTGGCCTTCTAAAATCCCAACAGAATTCATGGTAATACTTCTCTGAGTTCAGTTCCAAAACTCAGTCTCTAAGGGGAATCACACCATAGTTCAAGCCCAGGTTGATCCAGGAATCTCTTCCTACTGCCACACAACTGACCACAATTAATACCAAAACACTCCCACATGGCCCTCATCTTCTTTTATATAGACACTCATCATAACCTCTGGGTTGAGGTTTCCATGAGGGGTGCATACCAAGACAGTGTCCAAAATAATCTCCCTTGCCTCTAATTTGCCTAAAGTCAGGGTGGCCTGGAAACCCTTCCTGTTAACCAGGAATGATCAAATAGGCCTGCCATTAATACTGATGTACTTCTCCAAATAATCACACTGGGCCAAGTGGATGATTCAGACACATCTCTTTACAAAGCAATAAAACAAAGAGCCACAGGTGATGCCTATTCATTTCCATTTGAAAACTCTTTTCTTCAGGATTCACAAAGGGGTGGCCTAAGGCAAAGACCTTCTAGATATTCACAGCACCAGAACCATAGGTAAGCAAAATTCCCAAAGCAGGGTTTCTCCACATAGACTTTACTGGTCACACTGATATCTGAGTTTCCTGAGATGCTCCCATTTCCTTCAGCTCTCCAGTACATGGCCATGTCACAGTATCTTGAACAGAAAACCATGAGCCTATTCCGGAGAGTGGCCAGAATTCAGGAATAAAACAGGAAATTAGGAAGATAGTAATTGCTACCCATCCATAAGGAAAGCTGCAGTCCAATCATAAATTGGGCAGTATGAATTCTGGGAAGCATTATACTAGACAGGACACATTCATTGATGCATTATGTTTTCTAATGTCTACAACTACAAACACAGTGGATACATAGACATAGAAACACTTGCCTTGTCAAACGACTTACTAGAAACAGTCCACTTCAAATCAAACAAACTGCCTTTCCTACCAATTCTCAGAACATG
Source organism: Callospermophilus lateralis (assembly GCF_048772815.1). Classification (NCBI taxonomy): domain Eukaryota; kingdom Metazoa; phylum Chordata; class Mammalia; order Rodentia; family Sciuridae; genus Callospermophilus; species Callospermophilus lateralis. The sequence continues at coordinate 1,913,898 of NW_027513223.1, forward strand.
AGAAAAAACAACAAACTCACACCCACAACAACATAGGACTTTCTTCCCCCAAGTAGGTCTTTGACTCTCCGGAATTACCTCTGATTGTTGTACCATACTATGTTCCCCCAAAATGCCCTGTACTGTCTCAGATCTGGACTCCTTGGCAAACTCTTTGAAGTTGTCAGGAGCCAGCTTTGAGCCACTACCTTCTTTCTCAGGAATGGCCACTCTCCAAAGCTCTCCTGGCATTTGGCCATTCTCAAATCAGTAGGTACCAAGAAAGACTGATTCTGTCGTTGGTAAAACCAAACAAGTGAGCCCAGTGGGACTGGGTCTGGGACTGGTTCTGTGTGCCTGGCTTCTGGGATTCCAAGTTCAGAGTGTTCCAAGACCAAGGAAGTGAGATAGGTCACTTCCGTTCGGAACTGAATGAGGTCACTGGTTTGGCAACCACTTTGTCCTAACAGTTCCTTCAAAGGGTCTCATGAGATGGAGGCTGCCCCTACTTTCTGTGACACTTTCACAACTTAGAACGATATATCAACCATAGGCACCCGGGAACAGCTCTCACACAGACCTGGTTTGGTCCATCTTCTCTACATTAAGAAGAGAGAGGCTGATTCATAAACATCCCTTCATCCTAACCAGGTTGTTTGCCTTACATGATGACTTTTGCCCTATCCGGTCCTTTATAGCTGCCTTCATCTTCCCCAGGGATAATTTCTGCATGGACCTTTGAGGTTCTCAGCGGGTGGAAGATCCCCTATATTCCTCTATATTAAGACCAACTCTGTCCCTGTTCTTCTATAAAGTTAGATTGAGGGAACAATGTATGGTTAGGGTTAATAACATGTTCTATTTGAGTTAGGAATCATTCTGCTGGATGAATAATGGTATTGGGAACCTGGGATATTTATAAGAATATAGATTTGAAATATAAGTATGAAAACAGAAATCTAGGTAAGATTTTAAGCCCAGAAGGGCATTGGGCCCTTGATTGGAATACTTAGCATTGAATTTCGTTCGCACAGATGTCTCTGATAAATCAATATACAATGGCATATCATCTTGTACCCTGGATGATTGAATGTAGAAGAGTTCATCCAGTCAAAAAGGGATAGTTGTTAGGATTAGGAAGATAGTCGGTCTGTTTCGGAAGAAGAGTGAGTATAGGATTTGGACCAAAAGTTCAATAGCCCTAGGTTTTCCGTTAGAGAGTGAATGTAAATTTCAGCACATGTGGAGAGTCAGTCACAATGATGAACTGGGAAAATCATGTAGGAAATCAGATATCAATACACACATTATGAAATCAGGCAAAGTATAAAGTGAATGATAGGATTAGACATTATCAACAAGGTTGAGTTTCAATATATAATCTTAGGAAGAAACAAATATGTAGTCACCAATATGATTGACATTTGAGAGCATTAGGAAACCTGGACATGGATGTTTTTAGTAATCCAGGATCACTTTCCATCTAGGATTTGCTACAATCAGAAGTGTGACCTTTGCATTTTGTGATCAGAATATTACTGTGATAAAATGTATATGTAGATCAGGTGACATGAGTATTTCTTCTAACATTTCTGGGAGCAATATTTTGAAGAGGTATAAATTAGTATTGGGGGTACACAGAGTTGTACCCTGTGTCTATGAATGTAGAAGAAATGAATGAATTGACAATTCTGTGAATAAATAATATACTGTTTCCACTTTAAATCATGGATTGAATTGATATCTGAAAATATATAAAAATCTTATATTGATATACAATCATTCATTCCAACGAGTTATACAACTAATGGTAATATTAGGGTTATGTTTTATCATGAAGGGTGTGTGAGTTTAGCTTCAAAAGTGATTATGGAAATGGAAAATAATGTGTTTGGAAAGAAATCTCATGAAAAGATGAGTCAAGAAATATAGAGGAATTCATATGTTCTGAAGCAGGATTTGATTGTAAGTATAAAAAAAGCCTATAAATTTCCTAACTTGTGGATGAAATATATATCCAATGATGTGCAAAAACTGAAAAAATAGTAATGCACCAGTTTTGAATGAAAATTAACCTCAAAATACACATCATATCCCATAGGAATCTACTTGCATTGATGCTAAACTGGGTCAGTTACTGTAGAAATATTATGATTTGTATGCACTATTCACTGAAGTTAGTTTTCAGTACTAGGAAACGAATACGTATTTCAAGTGGATGAATTTTTATGAGAATAATCTTGTGAAATGTTGACTATAAATTTACATATATGAACACGAATGAATTTAGGGAGTGTATAATAAGAAACATATATTTCATATTTTGAAAAATCTTGAGAGTTTATATATATATATATATATATATATATATATATATATATAGATAGATAGATATAGATATGTGTGTGTGCATTTATGTATTTATATATATATATATATATATACACACACACACACACACACACACACACACAGACACTAAAATGTATCAATATGCATGCCAATCGAAATTCACTATGAATCATATATCATCCACAGATCCAAAAATAATCATTTTACTGAACATGGATTTATGTATAATATTGTTCAACTAGGAAGTTCACCCATAGGTTGAAGTTTCAGTTCCAACAGCGTTTAGGAGGAGTGATCTCTTCCCACAATTTGTATCTCCCAAGACAGCCAAACTCACAAGGATATACGTGTGATACCAGTTATGTTTCTATATTTGCATATAAAAATACATGTGCTGAACAGGCTGCAGAGAAAGGGAGACAGGAATTCACATATTTGTTAACTTTAAAAAAACATGGAGATCAATTTCAATTAAAAATTGACTAGATTTATAACACCTACCCTTTATCATTCAAAAGGAAAGTCCAACTATACACCATGCCTTCTCTGAACTGCTTTCATTTCCATTCTGTTTGGTTATTTTTGTCCATCATTTTAGGATTAGTAGTCAGAGTCTATTAGGGTATGGGTTAGTGTCAGGAATTCAGTAATTCGAATGGAAAATAGGAAAATGAATCCAATGTGTATGCAAATATGTGCTACACAAAAATATTCCCACTCTCATCCAGAACATTGCCTTTACATTACCTTTGCCCCAAATAAACACAATTAGAGAAGAAGAGTTAGGAAATCTGTGAATACATATCGGAAATGGAAAATATTCAGGAGTTCACAATCTTGGATGTGGTAGAGGAGTTTCCAAAAGTGAGGGACAGGGTAAACACTCCACAAACATGGAGCTCATTGGGCCTAAAGACTCTTGAGAAACTGCCTCTGAGGTTGGGCACTTGAAATATATGTTGTTGTCAGGAATTTTAGCATCCTTTCTAGTGAGACCAACAAAGCTGGGTCTGATCTCTGTGACCTGGAAGATATGGTTTTTTATTTTCCAATGAACATGAGGAAGCAGTGCTGAATTCTCTCTTTGTAGGTAAACTGTGGCCACTGGGGTCTAAGTGTCTTCCCATGTGGACTGTGAAGCCATTTGATCATCTTCCACTTTTCGAGATGTTTCTTGCTGCTGCACTGTGAATTTGGTATTTGCTTCAGGAAATACAAGGAGTTCAACAGGTACCAGTGATGGAGGGAGTTCTGTCACATGTGGTGGGTCAAGGTCTGCAGGAAAATGCACCAACCAGGCTTCTACCCCACATAGCTTGCCCGCTTGTCCATAGCAATCTGATTCTGAACATTGCCCGGAAACTTCTCCATATAACAAGATGCTTTTATATAATAGGGTCTGCTGACTTCACCATGTCAGTCTCAAGCCATTTGGAATCCAAGGGCAGATCCACATGGTACCACCACAGATATTTTATCACATACCTGCACACCACTGCTCTAGGCCCACTACTCAGCAGTCTCCAACTTACAGGGATCTCTTTTCTACACTGTTTTCATGAAACCAAGTAAATCCAAGCACAGTCTGGTACACTCATGACCAGCAACAAGTCATCCAAAGTTTCTCCATTGCCACCTGGTCATTGAAATTTCAAAAAATTCATGGTATGTATTTAGCTATTTTTCAAAGATGAAGTTGGAGGCACTGTGGGTTTCAAATTATTTAGGAAACATTAAATGGTGAGGAAGCTCATTTCAAAGAAATCTCTGGAGAACTCTCACAGGCAAGGCTTCCCAAAGAGTGGCCAATATTTCACATGAATCCAGGCCCATTGAGGTCTAAAATGTGAGGTCTATGTGTGTTTTGACTCTCAATAATGGCTGCCAAGACTTTCAGAATAAAATCACGTGAAATCCTGGCTGAGATTCCCAGTGCTCTGTGGAAGCCACCTTGGCCAGGATCTCAGTTTTCAGGATGACTCTCATGTGTTGCCTCCTAAAATTCCAACACAATTCATGGCAATACTTCTCTGAGGACAGTTCCAGAATTCAGTCTCTAATAACACCAGAGTTCAAGCCCAGGTGAACTAAGTCATCTCTTCCAACCGCCACACAAATGACCAGAATTAAAACCAAAACACTCCCACATGGCCCTCAACATTCTCCATATAGACACTTATCATAACCTCTGGCTGGAAATTTCCATGAGGGGCACAGACAAAGACAGTATCCAAATAAGTTCCCTTGCCCCTCATTTGCCTAAAGTCAGGGTGGCCTGGACACCCTTCCTGAGAACCAAGAGTGATTAAATAGGCCTGCACTTAATACTGCTCTGCATCTCCAATTTGGGGCCTACTTACTTTCAGGTATAGATTCTTTATGTAATTTGGAGTCATGAGAAAAGCCAAGCACCTCTGGGCTAGTCTCTGCAGGGTTTGAAGAACTCATTTGACCCAAAATATCCCTATTCTCACTTGATGGATTTCAGGAACCTAACAGAGGAAAGCAAAAGACTTAATCCACAATGACTCCTCATTTGGCCATTTTGGTTTTGGATGCACACATGGTATCTTTCTTTAGATCCATCAGGTGCTAAGAATCTAAGCCACAGCATCACACAGGGTCATGAGGCTGATTCAGACACATCCCTTTCCAAAGCAATCAAGCAAAGAGCCACAGGTGATGCCCATTTATTTGCATTTGAAGACTCTTTTCTTCAGGCTTCACAAAGGAGTAGTCTGAGGCAAGAAGCTTTCTGAAATTCAGGGCAACAGAACAATAGGTAAGCAAATGGCCCAAAGCAGGATTTCTCCACTGAGACTTTCCTGGTCACACTGATATCTGAGTTTTCTGAGATGCTCGCCATTCCCTTTAGCTATCCAGTACATGGCCATGTCACAGAGCTTGGAGGTGGTATATATATTGGACACATAACCATGAGCCTATTTTGGAGAGTGGAGTGAATTCAGGAACAAAATAGAAACTTAGGAAGATAGTAGGTGTTGCCTATTCATAAGGCAAGCCGCAGTCCATTCATAAATTGGCAGGATGAATGTTGGGAAGATTTCTACTAGACAGGAGTCATCCATTGATGCATTCTCTTTTCTGATGTCTAGAACCACGGACACAGTGGGATACACAGACTTAGAAACACTTGCCTTTTCATAAGACTTATTAGAAACAATTCACTTCAAACCAAAAAACCGCCTTTATTACCTATTCTCAGAACATGAGACCAAACCACAAACCAACAGCCACATCCACAAAGACAATTTCTTCCCCCAAGTCAGTCTGAGAGTATCCATAGTGTCCTCTGATTGGTGGGCCATACTATGTTACCCCGAAATGTCCTGTCCTGTCTCAGATCTGGTCTCCTTGGTCAACACTGTGAAGTTCTCAGGAGCCAGCGGTGATCCACTAACTGCTTTCTCAGGAAAGGCCACTCTTCAGAGCTTTCCTGGCATTTGGGCATCCTCACCTCCGTAGGTACCAAGAAAGACTGACTCTGTCCTTGGTAAATCCGAACAATTGAGACCACTTGGACTGGGACCGGGACTGAGACAGGATTTGGGTGCCTAGCTTCCTGGATCCCAAGTTCAGAGTGTTCCATCACAAAGGATGTTAGGTGAGGTCACTTCCTTCAAGATCTGAATGAGGTCACTGCCTTGGCAACCACTTTGTTCTAACAGTTGCTTCAAAGTGTCCCATGAAATGGAGGCTGCCCCTACATCCTGTGACACTTTCAAAAGTTCGAATGGTATATCAACCATAGGCACCCGGGAAGTGCTCTCCACACTGGCCTGGTTTGGTCCTTCTTCTCCATATTAAGAAGAGAGAGGCTGATTCAGACACATCCCTTCATCCTGACCAGGTTGTTTTCAATAGAAGATGACTTTTGCTCTCTCAGTTCCTACATATGTGCCTACAACTTCTCCAGAGATCATTTTGCGTGGACCTTTGAGTTTCTCAGCAGTTGGAAGAAACCGTACATTCCTGTATTGTAAGATCAACTCTGTCCCTGCTCTTCTGTAAAGTTAGATTGAGGGAAGAGTGTATGGTTAGGGTTAATAACAGTTTCAATTGGGGTTAGGAATCATTCTGCTGAATGAATAATGGTATGGTGAACCTTCGATATTTTCAAGAATATATAGGTGAAATATAAGTACGAAAACAGAAATAAAGGTAATATTTGAAGCCCAGAAGGGCATTGGGTCTTTGATTGCAATATTTAGCTTTGATTTATTTTCTGCACAGATGTCTCAGATAAATCAATATACAAAGGCATAGGACCTTGTACTTTGAATGATTGATTGTCAAAAAGAACTTCCAGTCAAAAATGGATAGTCGGGGGGCTGGGGATGTGGCTCAAGTGGTAGCGCGCTCGCCTGGCATGCGTGCGGCCCGAGTTCGATCCTCAGCACCACGTACAAACAAAGATGTTGTGTCTGCCAAGTACTAAAAAAACTAAATGTTAAAAAATTCTCTCTCTCTCTCTCTCCCTCTCTCTCTAACTCTTTCTTTAAGAAAAAAAAATTAAAAAAAGGATAGTTGGTAGGATTAGGACGATAGTTGGTAAGTTTAGAACGGAGAGTAAGTATAGGATTTGCACCAAAAGTTCTTTAGCTATGGGGTTTCGGGTATAGAGTGAATGTAAATGTCAGCACTTGTGAAGAGTCAGTCACAATGATATACTGGGGAAAATATGTAGGAAAGCAGATTTCAATAGAGACATTAGGAAATCTGGCAAAGTATATTCGGGAATGAAAATTTAGTAAAATAGGTAAATGTCGCTTGCTGTTTTTCTGTATGCTTAACAAAACACTATTGAAATCTTGAGAACTGTTTGCTAATCTTGTTCCCAGAATGTGCTGTCCCCAACTGCCAACCTACAGAATGTACTCATTCACCCGGTTGCACGCAAACTGCCACTCGCCCAGACCAAACAATAAAGTTCCCTCTCTGCCCTCTCCAAGGAAAGTATATAAGCTCTGCTTAAGCTGTTCTCAGGGCTCTCTGCTCTATTCAAGTGAGCTCTGAGCCCCAGCATGCTGAATCCCCAATAAACCCTTTGCTTTTGCATGAGACAGTCTCTTGGTGGGCTCTTCACCCGATGTTCGCCTGACCTTTACATATGGAGGTTCCACTGAGATCCGGCAGCGGCGAACGAGAGACCCCAACAGGCTCCTCTTGGGGTATGTATGGTGCCTCTTTCTGGTTTCAGGTTTCAGGTTAGGGCTTCGCAAAATGGCTGTCAATGAAGAGTGTGAGCTCTCTCCGACGGTGGCTGACATACGTGTCACAGAGCCACAGGCCACATCCCTGGGGGATGCTCCAGAGTATTCGGGAAATCGAGGAGCAATAGTCTCCTCAATTCAGTGATATTTTGTTTCAGATTCAGTATCGCCAGCCCATCGGGTTGGGCCAGATACTTAGTCCTGGTCTCAGTGTTGGAAGTTCCATTGTCTGTCTTTATTTCCTTGTCTTGTCTGTGTCGTGTGTCGTTGCTTTTACTGTTTGTGTATCTTTCATTATGGGACAGAGCACTTCAAGCCTCTGTCCCTGACCCTCCATCACTGGACCAAAGTACCCTTAAGGGCTCAGAATCTTTCTTTTTCAGTAAAATTCTGGACCTGGCAGACTCTCTGTGCCTCAGAATGGCCCACTTTTGTATTCGGATGGCCCCTAGAAGGATCTTTCTACTTCCCACTAATTTAAAAAGTCAGACGATATTGTCTTTCAGCCAGGGCCACATAGCCATCTGGATCAACAGCCATATATCTTAACTTGGCAGGACCTCTGCAAATCTCCTTCATGGGTGAAGCATTTCCTTGCCCCTACCCCCACTCCTACTTCTTCCCCCATAATCTCTCAAACCCTCTGCTCCTCCTCCTCCTCCAACCTCTGTTCTCCCTGAGACACAAGATTTGACTCTACTGGACTCTCGTCCCCCTCCTTATCTCCTGCCCACGTCCCCCAAAGACCAACACCCTCTAAGTGATTCCCCTGCTGCTGACTCAACCTCTCCACCATTGGAGAAAGCTAAGCCAGCCCAGCGCCCTCCAGATAATTTCCCCGCAGCACACACAGCCCCTCCTCTTCTGGAGGAAGCTAGCCCGGCTAAAGGTACTCACCAGCGGTGAATGATTGAAAAACCTGAAACTCGAATGATGCTCCCCCTCCATCCCTAGGGGCCAATGATTGACAACGGCCTTGGGGGAAAAATGCAAACCTACCAGTATTTACCTTTCTCCTCTTCAGAACAATATAACTGGAAAAATAAAAATCCCCGTTTTACCGAGGACCCCAAACGGCTCCTAGGTGTGGTTGAATCATTGATGTTTTCACACCAGCCTACATGGGATGACTGCCAACAACACCTAGGGTTGTCTCTTCATGACAGAGAAACAAAAGAGAATCCTCCTGGATGCTAGAGAAAAATATCCTCTGACCAGATGTGTGACCGACAAAACTTCCCAACATATTTAACCCGGCTTTCCCTTGAATCGACGAAACTGGGACCCCAACACCTTTGAAGGTAGGGAGCATCTGTCCACTTATCACTGGGCTCTAATTGTGGGTATCTTAGTGGCCGCTAGGCGACTTACAAATTTTGCCAAGTTAAGAGAGATTATTCAAGGGCCTGATGAATCTCCCTCTATGTTTTTAGAGAGAATTATGGAGGCATATAGGAGATATACTCTTTCGATCCTCAGGCAGAGGATCAAAAGTCATCTGTCAAGATGGCCTTTATGGGCAAGCTGCCCTGGATATTAAAAGAAAGTTACAATGCTTAGATGGATTACAAGATATGACTTTGAGAGATTTAGTCAGAGTAGCCGAGAAGGTATACTATAAGAGAGAAAGTGAGGAAGAGTGGGGAGCAAAGGAAGGATAAAAGAAACAAAAGACAGACTAAGGCATTGACTAAGGTCCTGGTCACAACAACAAATAGGCCAGAAATAAGAAACATGGAGACAGGAAGTGATACCGGGGCCCAGACTAGAGGCCACCCCTGGCCTCAATTTAATGTGCCTACTGTAAAGAAAAATGACACTGCTTCAAAGAGTGCCATTGAAAGAGACAGCCACTCTAGCCAGCCATTCTGACTCTGGAGGATGACTAAGAATGTTGGGTCTCAGATCCCCTCCGAGAGCTCAGGGTAAATTTTGAAGTGGAGGGGACCCTAGCAAACTTTGAAGTGGATACAGGGGCAATATACTCTGCCCTTATGGCCCCAGTGGTCTCTCTATCAAATAAAAAGGTCTCTAATTCAAGGGGCTAATCGCAGAAAATATCAGTTTTGGACAACTAAGAGGACCATGGACCAGGGGAAAGGAAAAATCCATCACTCGTTCTTAGTAATCCCAGAATGCCCGGCCCCATTGATGGGCAGAGATCTGTTCACCAAGCTCCGGGCCAAAATAACTTTTAACCCTGAAGGCCCACAAGTGGAATTTCTAAATCCTTCAATAAAAACTCCTATAGTCACGGCTCTAAATATGTCAGTAGAAAATGTATATCAACTCACTCACCTTGGTTCAAAAAAATTGCATTCATTCCTGAAGGATGAAGAACAGAGTTTTTTACTAACCGACTCAAAGCAAAAGGAAATAACTGAATGGGTAACAAAATCCTGTCAGGTCTGTCATGGTTAATGCTTACCCTTCCAAGCTTCCTGCAAAAAAGCACCTACGAGGAACCAGACCAGGACAATTCTGGGAAGTGGACTTTACTAAAATTAAGCCAGCAATGTTTGAAATTAAATATCGCCTAGTCTTTGTAGATATATTTTGAGGATGGATTGAAGCCTTTTCCAGGAAAAAAAAAAAAAAAAAACGAAACAGCGCAAATGGTTGTCAAGAAGATCCTGAAAGATATTTTTACAAGATACGGCCTGCCTAAAGTAATAAGGTCTGATAATGGACTGGCGTTTGTAGCCCAAGTAAGTCAGGGGTTAGGCAAGACCCTGGGGATTAATTAAAAGTTACATTGTGCTTATCAACCACCGAGTTCAGGACAGGTAGAAAGAATGAATAGAACCATTAAAGAGACCATAACGAAATTAAGCTTAGAAACCTGCATAATAGATTGTACTATGCTCCTTCCTTATGCACTATTTCATGGAAGAAACACTCCCTCTGTTTCTTTGTGTAACCTCACCCCCTATGAAATTGTCCATGGTTCCCCTCCTTCAGTAAGGGACCTAACCCCAACTCTAAGACCTAACGATTCCTTCCACACCCCATTGCTTGACTGAATTAAAGCTCTTGAAAGAACTCAGGGATACCTGTGAAAACAGATGGCCAATGCCTATCAACCTGGGGACGAATGGACTCTACATCAATATCAAGTAAGAGACTTCATCTACATAAGTCGACATCAGGTGTCATCCCTGAAAGCCCACTGGAAATGACGATACAAGGTGCTACTTATAACACCTACAGCGGTAAAGGAAGACAGAATCACTTCCTGGATCCATACCTCTTATCTCAAGCCTGCGCCCTGTCCAGACTCTGGCTGGAAACTGGAAAAGATTGGTAAAACTTTCAAATTGTGTATTTACCCTGTGTCTAAGGCTATAGACTCTTCCCTTGACCACCAGTAGTCCTAAACCTATTAAACCCGTTCAGCAGCGATGGCTGATCACAAATCCTACTGGTAAAGAAGTATGATCTATCTCGCATGCAGCCCACTTAGGGACTTGGTGGACATCTATCCACCCAGACATTTGTCAGCTGGCTATAGGTCTTTCCTATTGGGATATACCTGATGAAGAGGATCCCACTAAATTTCCATTAAATCCATTCTGCACCATTGATAATGGAAACAATCATTATGGATGTAGGGACACGCGAGCCAGATGCAGGTTGGCTAGCCTAGATTACTATGTTTGCCCGGTGGACTACCAAAGCCACAAACAGTCACGGTTGTGTGGGGGGAATGCCGACTTCTTCTGTAAGTCTAGGGATGTGATCATACAGGCAGTGCATGATGGAACCCAAACTCCTCATCAAATTCTGTACACAGCATTGGCCCTATTACCAATTAGATCACCCAAACTCTTGGCCCCTAGAGGGGTCTCTAGATCCTCAAATTCTGCATGACCTTTTTAACTTCTGAATGTCCTCAAAAGGGTGAAAGGAGATTTCCCTATGTGGAGGCCTTTTCCCTCCTTCGCTCACATCCTGAACTATGCTTCTCCAATAGGTCCTCACACTCAGCCTTCTGCTCCAGACTCTCTGCTGTCACTCTCACCTCAGCAACATGATTTCTCCCCTCCAATTACTAGATCAAAAACCCAAACCTCCGCCGGATCTCAGACCATTTCCCCCTTTCTGAGGTAGCAGGTACTGAGGTAACCCTCCACCGAATCACTCCTCTCTTCTCCAGTCAGTGCCCACACCGGGTCCCACCAGTTCCTCTTACCAGCTAACCCAAAGCTCAAACCAGCTGAGGAGAACCCTCAGACCCCTATCCAAGATGTAGTGAAAATGGCCTTTAAAGTTTCTTTGTCATTAGTGAAAACAGGTTACTAGGAATTTAAACTCCCTCACAGGCTTTTAGGGATACTAACTCCTATCTTCTCCTCTGTTCTACCTGTTCTACTGCTCACCTTTTTGTTGCTAGGAAAATCACAAACACCTTTGCCAGTATTCTTTCACATCTCTGCTACCTCATTCTCAGATCCACAGAGCTGCTCACAGCCACGCCTTCCCCATCTCCCCCCTCTGTTCCAGGCCCACAGAAAAACATTAATTGACCTTCTACGGAAGTCTTCAGCATGGCTGACTTTAGGACTTTCAGGAAAAGAGTCCCCATGAAAGACTTCAAAGTAGATAAACTTCCTCTTTTCATGTTGCCCTGTTGTACTTGGTCACTGGCTAAAAATATCAGCACTCCTAAGTTAGACACCCCCTTACTAGTTTTTCACAAAATATGTGAACAAGGCCTTTGGCATTGATCTGGGGCTTCACAGAGATGGCTACATTTCAAAGATAAAGAAGTTACCAACTGGGCTCCATGGTAACAGCTGGAAGGGGGAAAAATAAAGGGGAAAAAAAGCTCTCCTTCACCCAGGTGTCCTTGAAAAGTTAACTTGCCCAGAACAGAGGAATAAAACAGAAAAAAATCTGCTTTTTGTGAACTTCTGCAGGCTGTGAACTTCTGCGCCCCTTCCCTTATATGTTGGGTACAAAATTCTGAAACTACCTAAACGTGAGTTTCAGGGAATTAATTGATTATAACAGAAGTAATGCCCTCTGAATCCGGTTGCTAATAAAATGGAAAGTTTCCCTGTTTTTGCTAGTATCTTAGGTGCCATGCCTTGTCCGTCTCTACAACAGTATAATTCTATAGACTTAAACATTGTTTATGTTTTCATGAAATTGTCAAGACGATGTGATTAAATGTGTAAAGGTGCAGATGTTTTCAAGAGTGCTTTATCATAATGCAGGTTCATTTGAAGTTCAAATATGGGGGCATAAAACCCGGTTCCACTGAGAACATATATCCATCACTTTAGCCATCCTATTAGGAATAGGAGTTGCTGCATGCGTGAGCACAAGAACCACTGCCTTGGTCCATGGGATACAACAAATGACACAATTAGAAGCAGCAATAGACCAAAACTTAAAGATATTAGAATCCTCCATCTTGGCTTTGCAGGAATCTTTAACCTCTCTCTCTGAAGTTATTTTACAGAAAAGGCGAGGGTTGAACCTCCTCTTCATGAAAGAAGGGGGCCTTTGTTCTGCATTGATGGAGAATGTTGTGTTTTTGCCGACCATACTGGAGTTGTAAAAAAATCTAGGAGTAAATTAAAAAGATGCCTTGAAGAGTGTCAATGAGAGAGAGAGGCCCAAAAAGTGTGGTTTGAGTCTTGGTTCACACAGTCCCCCTGGTTAACTACGCATTTATCAACCCTGGACAGTTCAATAATAATCCTGATATTATTGCTAACTATAAAACCCTGTTTGCTCAACCGTGTAATTTCTTTTTTCCAAGCTCAAATTGGATGAGTTAAACTTATGGTAATACCCCACTAGCAAACATAGAATGTGACACCCCGCAATGATCACTTTTATGATTAAAAGTAGCCAGAAGAAGAAGTGGGGAATGAAAGGTTAATTAAATAGGCCCTTTTCACTTCCTTTTTTCCTGTATGCTTAACAAAACACTGTTGAAATCTTGAGAAATGTTTGCTAATCTTGTTCCCAGAATGTGCTGTCCCCAACTGACTAACTGCAAAATGTGCTCCCTCACTGGTTTGCATGCAAACTGACCACTCGCCCTGACCTATCAATAAACTTCCCTCCCTCCCGTCACCAAGGAAAGTGTATAAGCTCTGCTTAAGCTGTTCTAAGGGCTCTCTACTCTATTCAAGTGAGCTCTGAGCATCAGCATGTTGGACCCCCAATAAACACTGCGCTGTTGCATGAGATAGTCTCTTGGTGGTCTCTTCTTTCGACCTCATCCGACCTTTACTTGGATAATTAAATGTAGAAGAGAACATCCATTCAAAAAGGGATAGTCGGTAGGATTAGGAATATAGTTGGTAGGTTTAGGAAGAAGACTGTGTATAGGATTTGGAACAAAAGTTCCTTAGCAATAGGGTTTCGGTTAGAGAGTGAATGTAAATGTCAGCACATGTGAAGAGTCAGTCACAATGATGAACTGGAGAAAATATGTAGGAAATCAGATATCAATACACACATTATGAAATCAGGCAAAGTATAAAGTGAATGATAGGATTAGACATTAACAACAAGGTTGAGTTTCAATGTATAATCTTAGGAAGAAACAAATATGTAGTCAGGAATATGATTGACATTTGAGAGCATTAGGCAACCTGGACATGGATGTTTTTAGTAATCCAGGATCACTTTCCATTTAGGATTTGCTACAATCATAAGTTTGACCTTTGCATTTTGTGATCAGAATATTACAGTGATAAAATGTATATGTAGATCAGGTGACATGAGTATTTTTTGTAACATTTCTGGGAGCAATATTTTGAAGACGTATAAATTAGTGTTGGGGGTACACAGAGTTGTACCCTGTGTCTATGAATATAGAAGTAATGCATGAATTGACAATACTGTGAATAAATAATATAACTGTTTCCACTTTAAATCATGGATTGAATTGATATCTGAAAATATATAAGAAATCTTATATTGATATACAATCATTCATTCCAACGAGTAATGCATCTAATGGTAATATTAGGGTTATGTTTTATCATGAAAGTGTGTGAGTTTAGCTTCAAAAGTGATTATGGAAATGGAAAATTATGTGTTTGGAAAGAAATCTCATGAAAAGACGAATCAAGAAACATAGAGGAATACATGTGTTCTGAAGCAGGAAGTGATTGTAAGTATAAAAAAACGTATAAATTTCCTAACTTGTGGATGAAATATATATCCTATGATGTGAAAAAAACTGAAAAAAATAGTAATGTACCAGTGTTGAATGAAAATGAATGTCAAAATACATATCATGTCCCATAGGAATCTACTTGCATTGATGTTAAACTGGGTCAGTTACTGTAGAAACATTAGGATTTGAAAGGACCATTTACTAAAGTTAGTTTTCAGTACTAGGCATCAAATATATTTTTCAGGTGGATGAATATATCTGAGCATAATCTTGTGAACATTTTATTATAAATCCACATTCATGACATGAATGAATTTAGGGAGTGTATATAAGACACATATATTTCATATTTTGAAAAATCAGGAGGGTGTAATATATATATATATATATCACAGATACATTAAAAAGTAGCAATATATAAATATATATGGGTATCAAAATTTATCTTGAAATATATATCATCCACAGATTAAAAAGTATTCATTTTAGTTAACATGGATTTATGTATAATGTTGTTCAACTAGGAACCTCACCCAAAGGTGGAATTTTAAGATCCAAAAGCGTTTAGGAGGAGTGATCTCTTCTCACAATTTGTATCTGCAAAGTTAGCCACCTCACAAAAATGTACGTGTGATACCAGGTAGGATTCTATATGTGCATATAAAAATACATGTGCTGAATAGGCTCCAGAGAAATGGAGACAGAAATTCAGAAATAAGTTAACATTAAAAAGAATGGAGAACTATTTCAATTAACAATTGACTATATTTTTAACACCTACCATTTATCATGCAAATAACAAGTCCAACTATACACCATGCCTCCTCTGAACTGCTTGTGTTTCTATAATGTTTCGGTTACTTTCCTCCATTATATTAGGATTAGTAATCAGAGTCTAGTAGGGTGTGAGTTAGTGTCAGGGAATCAGTATATTGAATGGAAAATAGAAAAATGAATCCAATGTGTATGCAAATATGCGGTACACAAAAATCTTCCCACTCTCATCAAGAACAACACCTAGATATCACCTACGCCCCAAGTAACACACAATTAGAGGAGAAGAGTTAGAAAATCCATGACTACATATCTGGAATGGAATACGATCAGGAGTTCACAACCTTGGAAGTGGTAGAGGAGTTTCCAAAAGTAAGGGACAGGGTAAACACTCCACAAACATGGACCTCTGCCTGCCTAAAGACTTCATGAGAAACTGTCTCTGAGGTTGGGCACTTAAAACATATGTTGTTGTCAGGAGCTTTAGCTTCCTTTCTAGGGAGACCATCAAAGCTGGGTCTTCATCTCTGTGACCTTGTGGATATGGTTTCTTATTTTCCAATGAACATGAGGCAGCAGTGCTGAATTCTGTCTTTGTAGGTAAACTGTGGCCACGGGGGGCTAAGTGTATCCACATGTTGGCTGTGTATCCATTTGGTCATCCTCCACATTTCGTCGTGATTCTTGGTGCTGCACTGGGAATTTAATATTTGCTTCATGGAATACAAGGAGCTCAACTGGAACACAGTGCTGGAGGGAGTTCTGTCATGTGTGGTGGGTCAGGGTCAGCAGGAGAATGCACCAACCAGGTTTCTATCCCACACAGTTTGCCCCCTTGACCATAATAACCTGATTGTTAAGATTTCCCTTAAACCTCTACTTATAAAAAGATGCCTTTACATATAAGGGTCTGCTGGATGCACCATGTCAGCCACAAGCCATTTGGAAGTCAAAGGCAGATCCACAAGGCCCCACGACAAAAGTTTTATCACAAAACTGCACATCTCTGCTGTAGGCCCACTAATCAGCAGGCTTGAACTTACTGGCATCTCTGTTCTACACCATTTTCATGAAACCCAGTCAATCAAGGAACTGTCTGATACACTCATCGTCAGCAACAGTATATCCAAAGGTTCTCCTGTGCAACCTGGTCAAGGGAATTTTAAGAATTTCATGGTATTTATCTAGCCATTATTCAAGCATGAGGTTGGAGGCACTGTGGGTTTAAATTTTTTCAGGAAACATTAAATGGTGAGGAAGCTCATTTCAATGAAACCTCTGGAAAACTCTCACAGGCAAGTCTTCCCAAGGAGTGGCCAAAAGGTAACCGAAATCCAGGACTATTGAGGTCTACAATGTGAGGTCCATGTGTGTTTTGACGCTCAAGTATGCCTGCCATGTGTTTTAGAAAAAATCATGTGATATCCAGGCTGTGATTCTCAGTGCTCTGTGGAAAGCCACCCTGGACCTAGATCTCAGTTTATAAGGGCGACTCTCATGTGTGGCCTGCAAAAATCCCAACACAATTCATGGCAATACTTCTCTGAGTTCAGTTCCAGAACTCAGTCTCTAAGTCCCCTTGAACTCACACCAGAGTTCAAGACCAGTTGGACCCATTCATTTCTTCCAACCGCCACACAAATGACCAAAATTAAAACCTAAACACTCCCACAAGGCCCTCATGTTCTCCATATAGACACTCATCATAACTTCTGGCTGAATTTTTCCATGAGGGGCGCAGCCCAAGACAGTGACCAAAATGAGCACCTTTGGCCCTCATTTGCCTAAAGTCAGGGTGGCCTGGACACCATTCCTGTGAACCAGGAGTGATTAAATAGACCTGCCGTTAATACTGCTCTGCTTCTCCATTTTGAGGCCTACTGAATGTCAGGTATAGATTCTTTATGTGGTTTGGAGTCATGAGAAAACCCAAGCACTTCTACAGGGCTTTGAAGAACTCATTTGACCCAAAGGAACCCTATTCTCACTTGATGGAGTCAGGAACATCACAGAAGAAGGCTAGAGACTTCATCCACAATGACTGATCTTTTTGCCATTTTGGTTTTGGATGCACACATGGGATCTTTCTTTAGATCCATCAGGTGCTGAGAATCTAAGCTGGAGCCTCACACAGGGCCAAGTGGCTGATTCAGACACCTCCCTTTCCAAAGCAATTATGCCAAGAGCCACAGGTGATCCTCATTCATTTCCATTTGATAACTGTTTTTTTCAGTCTTCACAAAGGGGTGGCCAGAGGCAAATACCTTCCTGACATTCAGGGCAACAGAACAAAATGTAAGCAAAATGCCCAAAGCAAGGTATCTCCACTGAGAGTTTCCTAGCCACACTGATATCTGAGTTTTTTGAGATGCTCGCCATGCCAATTCCTTCAGCTATTCAGTACATGGTCATGTCACAGTGATTGGAGGTGGTACATATCATGGATAAAAAACAATGAGCATATTCTGGCTAGTGGCCAGAATTCTGGAAGAAAACAGGAACTTAGGAAGGTTGTAGGTGTTTCCCATTGGTAAGGCAAGTCGCAGTCCTTTCATAAATTGGACAGGTTGATTGCTGGGAGGCATTCTACTACACAGGACATATTCATTGATGCATTCTCTTTTCTAATGTCTACAACCACGGACACAGTGGCATACACAGAAATAGAAACACTCACCATGTCAAATGACTTATTAGAAACAGTCCATTCCAAAAGAAATAAATCACGTTTTTTCTACCTATTCTCAGAACATGAGACAAAACCACAAACTGACATCCACACACCCAGGCACCTCCTTCCCCCAAGTAGGTCTGTGACTCTTCTGAGTGTCCTCTGACTGGTAGGCCATACGATGTTCCTCTGAAATGGCCTTTCCAGTCTCAGATCTGGTGTCATTCACCAACTCTGTGAAGTTGTCAGGAGGCAGTGGTGAGCCAATTCCAGTCTTGTCAGGAAAGGCCTCTCTTCAGAGCTTTCTTGGAATTTGGCCACCTTCACATGAAGAGGTACCTAGAAAGACTGATTCTATCCTTGGTAAATTCAAACAAGTGAGACCACTGGGACTTGGACGGGTAATGACTTTGGGTGCCTGGCTTCCTGGATCCCAAATTCAGAGAATTCCATCACCAAGGAAGTAGGTGAGGTCACTTCCTTCAGGAACTGAATGAGGTCACTGACTTGGCCACCAATATGTCCTAACACTTGCTTCCTAGGTTCTCATAAGATGGAGGCGGCCCCTACTTCTTGTGACACATTCACAAATTAGAATGGTATAGAAACCATAGGCACCTGGGAACAGCTCTCCACAAAGGCCTGGTTTGATCCGACTTCTCTACATTAAGAAGAGAGAGGCTGATTCAGAAACATCCCTTCATCCTGACTAGGTTGTTTGCCATGGAAGATGACTTTTCCTCTCTCAGGTCCTAAATAGCTGCCTAAATCTTCTCCATCGATCATTTCTGCATGGACTTTTGAGGTTCTCAGCAGGTGGAAGATCCCCTACCTTCCTGTATTGTAAGACCAACTCGGTCCCTCCTCTTCTGTAAAGTTAGATTGACGGAACATTGTATGGTTAGGGTTAATAGCATGTTCGATTTTGGTTAGGAATCATTCTGCTGGATGAATAATGGTTTGGGAACCTCTGATACTTATCAGAATATAGACGTGAAATATAAGTACGAAAAAAGAAATCTAGGTAAGATTTGAAGCCCAGAAGGGCATTTGGCGATTGATTGGCATACTAAGCTTGAATTATGTTCTGCACCGAGGTCTCAGATAAATTCATTTACAATGGCATAGGTTGCTGTACCTCAGATGACTGAATTTAGAAGAGATCATCCAGTCCAAAAGGGATAGTCCATAGGATTAGGAAGATTGTCTGTAGGATTAGGAAGAAGAGTGAGTCTAGGAGTTGGACCAAAAGTTCTTTAGCAATAGGGTTTCAGTTAGAGAGTGAATGTAAATGTCAGCACATGTGAAGAGTCAGTCACAATGATGAACTGGGGAAAATATGTAGGAAAGAGAGTAAATATGTATCAATAGAGACATTAGGAAATCAGGCAACGTATAAAGTGAGTGATAGGATTAGATATTTTCAACAGGGTTGAGGTTGAATATATAATCTTAGGAAGAAACAATTATGTAGTCACCAATAGGATTGACATTTGAGCGCATTAGGGAACCTAGACATGGAGGTTTTTAGTAATCCATGCTCACTTTAAATTTAGGCTTTAGTACAATCATAAGTGTGACCTTTGCATTTTGTGTCAAGAATATTACTGTGGTAAAATATATATGTAGATCAGATGACATGAGTATTTCTTCCACCAATATGAGGAGCAATATTTTGAAAACTTATAAATTAGTATTGCGGATAAAATAGGCGTACCCTGGGTTGATGAATAAGAGATGATGCATGAATAGACCATATTGTGAATAAATTATATAACTGGTTCCAACTTTAAATAATGCATTGAAATTATATTTGAAAATATATATAGTAAATCTTATATTGATATATATACATTCATTCCAACCAGTTATACATCTAATGGTAATATTAGGGTTACGGTTTATCATGAAGAGTGTGTGAGTTTTGCTTCAAAAATGAGTATAGAATCGAAAATAATGTTTTTAGAAAGAAGTCTATTGAAAAGACCACTAAAGAATCATAGAGGAATACATGTTTTCTGAAAGAGGAAGTGATTGAAAGTGAACCACATGCCTATAAATTTGTGAATTTGTGGATGAAAGGATATATCCTATGATGTCCATAAACTGAAGAAATAGTAATGTACCAGTGTGGAATAAAAATGAACTTAAAAATACATATCATGTCCCATAGGAATCTAACTGCATTGATGTTAAACTTGGTCAGTTACTATAGAAATATTAGGATATATAAGGACCATTCACTGAAGTTAGTTTTCAGTACTAGGAAACAAATATGTATGTCAGGTGGTTGAATATTTCTGAGAATAATCTGTTGAGAGCCACAGCCAAAGGAGCCCCAGCAAACTTGCAGCTGCCAGCAAACTTCCATCTGCCGGCTGATGATTGGCTCACAGCGGCCCCAGCATCATCTAGCTGATTTGCTTCTCTGTGGTGATGCTCATTGAGATGCTCAATGAGCGGTTTCCCTGACCTTTCAGACTGCCAGCGGATGATTGGCTCACAGCGGCCCCAGCAACATCTAGCTGATTGGCTCCTCTGTGGTGATGCACATTGGGCTGGTTCCCTGCCCTTTCAGACCATGGAACTGCTCATTGGGGGACTTTTTGGCTTCGCCCACGTGACCCAGCCAATCGGCCTCAAGAGGAGGAGACTTGTGTTTGAGGGAGAGGCTTGTGGGAAGCCTGTGGTGGCAGTTGGGCTCTGACGGCTTTTCCTGAGGAGCTGTTTTGTTTGGTGTCATCTTGTTGGGTTGTATTATAGTAGAAATACGGGATCAGAAATTAGTAAAAACAAATAAAATAAAAAACTGAAAGAGTGTTCAGTAAATTGTTAGAGGAAGGAGGCATCTCAGTAAAATCAAGAAAAGTCAGGGCATACGTTGATACAATACAAAAATGTAGCCCATGGCTTTTTCAGGATGAGTTGTTAAATATATCACAATGGAACCATCATGGTGAAGATTTAAAAAGAATAGGAAAGAAAAGCCCAGGGACTCTGCCAGTTGGCACATTGCTATTGTGGACGTTTGTACCTTGTTTGCTTAGTGGAAAGCCTTCAGTTCAGACAATGGTAGAGGAAGGAGAAGACATATTGATTCAAGTAAAACAGAAGGTCTCTCAAGTTAGTCAGATAGAGGAAAAAATTCAAGTAAAAGAAAAGGTCTCTCAAACTAGTCAGACAGAGGAAAAAAATCAAGTAAAAGAGAAGGCCTTTCAAGCCAGTCAGACAGAGGAAGAAAGTGTAAAACAGAAAAAGCCATCAGGGGGAAAGTTACAACAGGAGACTACTACTAACACCTTTCTATCACCAGAGGGTGTAAGTGTCCAACCAACAGCACAACCTCTACAGCAGACTGCTACTAACACCTTTCTATCACCAGAGGAAGTAAGTGTCCAACTAACAAGGCCACCTCCATATGCT
The DNA here is from genome assembly GCF_048772815.1 of Callospermophilus lateralis. Lineage (NCBI taxonomy): Eukaryota > Metazoa > Chordata > Mammalia > Rodentia > Sciuridae > Callospermophilus > Callospermophilus lateralis. The sequence goes on from NW_027513223.1 coordinate 1,935,475, forward strand.
GGGAGGCCCCCAACCCCCACAGTTGATAGTTGGAATCCTGAGACAAGATCTCAAATATTAACATGCCCAGTATTTGAGGCAGGAGGGCAGTGAGATTACCATGCTTTAAATTTCAAAACAGTGAAGCAGCTAATAGAGGCTGTAACAACCTATGGTCCTCAAGCACCCTTCACTGTAAGTATTATCAAATCCATTAACAACATGAACATGAAGCCAGCAGATTGGACTAATATGTGTAAAGCTGTGCTAAATGGAGGAAATACCTGTTATGGAAGATTGCCAATGAGGAATTTTGCAAGGAGACGGCTAGGCAAAATGCAGCAGCTAGTTATCCTCAGAGAAATCTAGATATATTTTTAGGAAAGGGACCTTATGAGGATCAGCAGCAGCAATGTGCATATGATCCTGGTGTATATGCACAGATTGCTATAGATGCAATTAAGGCATGGAAGACTTTTCAAGGAAATGGAGGTTTACAAGGTCAGTTATCTAAGGTAATACAAGGAGCTAATGAACCTTATGCTGAATTTGTAGATAGGCTTATTCAAACAGCTACCAGAGTTTTTGGAAATACACAACAAGCAATGCCATTACTAAAACAACTGGCTTACGAGCAAGCGAATCGTTGGTGCAAAGATATCATTAGACCATGGAAACATGAAGATTTAAACACATATATTAAATTATGTAGAGACATTAAAGAACAAGAGCAAGTCGTGGAAGCTGCAGTAAAACAGGCTTTAGATGCCAGAGACATTAATGAACAAGGGCAAATTGTGGCAGCTGCAGTAAAACAGGCTTTAGATGCCAGGCCAAGAACATGCTACAATTGTGAAAAAACAGGACATTTTAAAAGGAATTGTCCCATAGGAGGAGGGTTTAACAAAACTAGGTATCAAAAGAGTAGAATACCAGGTATTTGTCCACGATGCCGAAGAGGGAGACTTTGGGCTAATGAATGCTGTTCTCAAACCACCATAGAGGGTACACCATTATCAAAAAACGAACAAGGACCAGGTGTTTATCCACAATATCGTGGACAAAAACATGGAGCTCCATTGCCAAAAAATGGACAAGGGGGCTCAATTCTCCGGGGCCCAAAACCACAAATATACGCAGCACTGGAGAAACCCATCAACCACATCAGGGTAGTGCCCAGGACACATTGTCCATCAGATCCCTCATCAGACAAACCAGAGGGAGCGCAGGGTTAGACATCTGTGCCTCCACCAGAGCAGTACTAACTGCAGAGATGGGAGTTCAATTCATTTCCACAGGGGTAAAAGGACCTCTTCCCAAAGGAACAGTAGGCTTATTATTGGGACGCAGCTCTTCTACTCTAAAAGGACTTATGATAAGTCCTGGGGTAATTGATCTCGACTATGAAGGTGAAATAAAAATTATAGCCAGTTCTCCAAAGGGTATATCAGTAATTTCACCAGGAGATAGAATAGCACAGTTACTAATAATACCCAGCCTACGTGAAAAATTTTCCAGTCGTACTGTAGAAAGAGGTTCCAAGTGATTAGGCTCCACAGGTGTTGATTGGGCTATGCTTTCTTTAAATTTAGATTCTGGCCCCATGCTAAAACTAAATATTCAAGGGCATGAATTTAATGGGCTACTGGATACAGACGCAGACCTTAGCATCATCTCTCGTCAAGAATGGCCAAAACATTGGCCATTACAACAAGCCACTCAAACGCTTCGAGGCCTAGGAGTAGCGTATAATCCCCATAGAAGTTCAATGGTATTAGATTGGAAGGATCCTGAAGGATGTGAAGGAACTCTACAGCCATATGTATTGGATCATCTTCCTGTAAATTTATGGGGACGAGATAGTCTCCTGGACTCATTGATATTTTTTTTTCGGATTCGGTATTGCCAGTCAATCGGGTTTTGCCGGCTCCTCAGTCCTGGTCTCAGTGTTGGACGTCCATTGCCTGTCTTCATTGCCTTGTCTTGTCTGTGTCATGTTTCATTGCTTTAACTGTTTGTGTATCTTTCATTATGGGACAGAGCACTTCAATGCCTCTGTCCCTGATACTTGATCACTGGACCAAAGTCCACTTAAGGGCTCAGAATCTTTGTTTTTCAGTAAAGCGCCGGATGTGGCAGACTCTCTGTGCTTCAGAATGGCCCACCTTTGGATTTGGATTACCCCTAGAAGGATCTTTCTACTTCCCACTAATTTAAAAAAGTCAGAGATATTGTCTTTCAGCCGGTGCTACATAGCCATCTGGATCAACAGCCATATATCTTAACTCGGAGGGAACTCTGCATATCTCCTCCTCCATGGGTGAAGCCTTTCCTTGTCACTGCCCCCACTCTGACTCCTTCCCCCAGGAACTCTCAAATCCTCTGATCCTCCTCCTCCTACACCCTTGGTTCTCCCTGAGTCACCAGATTTCACTCTACTGGAGTCTCCTTCCCCTCCTTATCCCCTGCCCTTGTCCCCCAAAATACAACACCCTCTAAGTGATTCCCCTGCTGCTGACTCAGCCTCTCCTCCATTGGAGGAAGCTATGCCGGTCCAGCGCCCTCCAGATAATTCCTTTGCGGCACACACAGCACCTCTTCCCTTGGAGGAAGCTGTACCATCTAAAGGAACTCGCTGGCAGTGAATGATTGAAAACCCTGGAACTCTTGGGATGCTCCCCCTCCATCCCTATGGGCCAATGATTGACGATGGCCACGGGGAAAAAATGCAAGCCTACCAGTATTAGCCTTTCTCCTCGTCAGACCTATATAACTTAAAAAAAATTATAATCCTCCTTTTTCTGAGGACCCCACCAGGCTCTCAGGTCTGGTTGAGTCATTGATGTTTTCACACCAGCCTACTTCAGATGACTGCCAAAAACTCCTAGGGGTTCTCTTCATGACAGAGGAACAACAGTGAATCCTCCAGGAAGCTAGAAAAAAAATCCCTCAAACAAGATCTGCGTCCGACACAACTTCCCAAGATAATCAAAGGCGGCTTTCCCTTGAACCCACCCAACTGAGACCCCAAAATCTTTGAAGGTAGGGAGCATCTGTCCCCTTATCACCGGGCTCTAATAGTGTGTCTCCAAGCAGCCGCTAGCGACAAAGTAATTTGGCCAAGGTAAGAGAGATTATTCAAGGGCCTGATGATTCTCCCACTATGTTTCTAGAGAAAATTATGGAGGCATATTGGAGATATACTCCTTTTGATCCTCAGGCAGAGAATCAAAGGCATCTGTCACGATGGCCTTTATTGGGCAAACTGGCTTGGATATTAAAACAAAGTTACAAAGCTAGATTGATTACAAGATATGACTTTCAGAGATTTAGTCAGAGAAGCCAAGAACGTATACTATAAGAGAGAAACTGAGGAAGAGAAGGGAGCAAGGGGAGGATAAAAGAAACAAAAGGCAGACTAAGGCGTTGACTAAGGTCCTGGTCACAAAAACAAATAGGCCAGAAATTAAGAAACAGGTAGACAAGAAGGGATAACATTGGCCCATACCAGAGGCCACCCTGGCCTCAGATCAATGTGCCTACTCTAAAGAAAAAAGGACACTGGGCCAAAATTGCCCTAAAAAGCGACAGCCACACCAGCCAGCCATTCTGACTCTGGAGGATGACTAAGAAAGTCGGGGCTCAGATTCCCTCCCCAAGCTCAAGGTAACTTTTGAAGTGTTTCAAAAGTGATTATGGAAATCGAAAATAATGTGTTTGGAAAGAAGTCTCATGAAAAGATCAGTCAAGAAACATGGATGAATACATGTGTTCTGAAGCACGAAGTGAATGAAAGTCAGACAAATGCGTATAAATTTGCTAACTTGTTGATGAAATATATATCCTATGATGTGCATAAAGTGAATAAATAGTAATGTAGAAGTGTTGAATAAAATTGAACATCAAAATACACATCATGTCCCATAGTAATCTACTTGAATTGATGTTAAACAGGGTCAGTTACTGTAGAAATGTTAGGATATGTTTGCACCATTCAAAGAAGTTAGTTTTCAGTACTAGGAAACAAATATGTATTTCAGGTGGATGAATATTACTGAGAATAATCTTGTGAAAAGTTGATTAAAAATCCAAATACATCAATATGAATGAATTTAGGGAGTGCATAATAAGACACATGTTATATATATATATATATATATATATATATATATATATATATATATATATATATATATATATAAAATAGCAATATATATGCCAATTGAAATTCATCATGAAATATATATCATCATCATATCCAAAAATATTCATTTTAATGAATATGGATTTTTATATAAGTTTGTTCAAATAGGAAGCTCACCCATGGGTTGAATTTTCAGTTCCAACATTGTTTAGGAGGAGTGATCACTTCTCACAATTTGTATGTGCCATGTCAGCCACCTCACGAGAATGTACGTGTGACACCAGGTAGGATTCTATATGTGCATATTAAAACACATGTGCTGAATAGGCTACTGAGAAAGGAAGACAGTAATTCATATATTTGTTAACTTTAAAAACACATGTAGAACTATTTCAATTAAAAATTGACTAGATTTATAACTCCTACCCTATATATTTCAAAAGGCATGTCCAACTATACACCATGCCTCCTCTGAAATGCTTGTATTTCTATTCTGTTTGGGTTATGTTTCTCCATCATATTAGCATTAGTAGTCAGAGTCTAGTAGGGAATGGGTTAGTGTCAGGGATTTAGTATTTCAAATATATGCTGCACAAAAATCTTCCCACTCTCATTCAGAACAATGCCTAGACATTACCCTCGTCCCAAGTAAGACACAATTAGAGGAGAAGAGTTAAAAATTCTGTGAATACATATCTGGAAATGAATATTCTCATGAGTTCACAACCTTGGAGGTCGTAGAGGAGTTTTCAAAAGTATGGGACAGGGTAAGCACTCCACAAACATGGACCTCTGCTGCCCTAAAGACTTCTTGAGAAACTGCCTCTGAGGTTGGGCACTTGAAATATATGTTTTCGTAAGGAGCTTTCTTTGTACTGAGACCATCAAAGCTGGGTGTGCATCTATGCGACCTGGAGGACATGGTTTCATATTTTCCAATGAACATGAGGCAGCAGTGCTGAATTCTCTCTATGTAGGTAAACTGTGTCCACTGGGGCCTAAGTGTCTCTGCGTGTGGACTGTGAAGCCATTTGGTCATCCTCTACTTTTCCTGGTGTTTCTTGCTGCTGCACTGGGAGTTTGGTATTTGCTTATGAAGTAAAAAAAGATCACCTGGGACACAGTGCTTGAGGGAGTTCTGTCACGTGTGGTGGGTCAGGGTCTGCAAGAGAATATACCAACAATGCTTCTATTCCACAAAGCTTTTCCCCTTGACCATAGCAACATAATTCTCAACATTTCCCTGAAACCTCTCTATATAACAAGATGCCGTTACATATAAGGGTCTGGTGGTTGTACCATGTCAGTCACAAGGCATTTCGGAGCCAATGGAAGATCAACATGGACCCACACAAATGTTTCATCACACACCCCCCCTCCACTGCTCTTGGCCCACTACTCAGCAGGCTCCAATTTACTGGCATCTCTGTTCTACACCATTTTGATGAAACCTAGTCAATCAAGGTGCTGTCTGGTATACTCATGATCAGCAACCGGTTTTCCAAATTTTCTACAGTGCCACCTGGTCATGGAAATTTCAATAATTTTATTGTATTTATCTAGCCATTTTTCACGGATGAAGTTGGAGGCACTGTGGATTTCAATTCGTACAGGAACCATTAAATGATGAGAAACCTCATTTCAATGAAAGCTCTGTAGAACTGTTACAGACAAGGCTTCCCAGGGAGTGGCCAAAATGTCACATAAAATCAGACCCATTGAGGTCAACAATGTGAGGTCCATGTGTGTTTTGACTGTCACCCGTGCCTGCCAAGTCTTTCAGAAAAAAAAAAAATCATGTGATATCCTGGCTGAGATTCCCAGTGCTCTGTGGAAAGCCACCCTGGGCCTAGATCTCAGTTTCCAAGGGAGACTCTCATGCGTGCCCTCCTAGAATCCCAACACAATACATGGCACAAGTTCTCTTAGATCAGATCCAGAATGCACTCTCTAAGTGTAATCACACCAGAGTTCAAGCCCATGTGGACCCAGGCATCTCCTTTAACTGCCACACAATGACCACAATTAAAACCAAAACACTCCCACATGGCCCTCATCTGTTGCCATATAGATACTCATCATAACCTCTGGCTGGAGGTTTCCATGAGGGGCGCAGTCCAAGACAGTGTCCAAAATAAGCTCCCTTGCCCCTCATTTGCCTAAAGTCAGGGTGGCCTGGACATACTTCCTGTGAACCAGGAGTGATCAAATAGGCATGCCGTTAATACTGCAGCGCTTCTTCAATTTGAGGCCTACTGAGTTAGAGGTATAGATTGTTTATGTGAATTAGAGTCATGAGAAAACCCAAGCACCTCTGCAGGGCTTTGAAGAACTCAATTGACACAAAGGATCCCTATTCTCACTTGATAGAGGTCAGGAACCTCACAGAGGAAAGCGAGACTTTATCCACAATGACTGGTCTATTTGCCATTTTGGTTTTAGATGCACACATGGGATCTTTCTTTAGATCCATCTGGTGCTGAGAATCTAAGCCACAAACTCACACAGGGCCAAGATGCTAATTCAGACACATCCCTTTCCAAAGCAATTAAGCAAAGAGCCACAGGTGATGCCCATTCATTTCCATTTGAAAACTGTTTACTTCAGGCTTCACAAAGGGGTGGCCAGAGCAAGAACTTCCTGACATTCAGTTCAACAGAACAATATATAAGCAAAATGCCCAAAACAGGGTTTTTCCACTGAAAATTTCCTGGTCACACTGATATCTGAGTTTTTTGAGATGCTCGCCATTCCCTTCAGCTATCCAGTACATGACCATGTCACAGAGCTTGGAGGTGGTACATATGTTAGACACAAAATCATGAGCCTATCCTGGAGAGTGAACAGAATTCATGAAGAAACCTGGAAATTAGGAATGCAGTAGGTTATGCCCATCTTTAAGTAAAGCCGCAATCCATTCATAAATTGGGCAGGATGAAATGGGAAGCTTTCTACTAGACAGGACACATCCATTGATGTACTCTCTTTTCTAATGTCTACAACCACGGACACCATGGGATACACAGACATAGAATCACTCGCCTTTTCAAACGACTTACGAGAAACAGTTCACTCCAAACCATACAAACCACCTTTCCTTCCTATTCTCACAACATGAGACAAAATCACAAACTCACAACCACACCCACAAAGGCACCTCCTTACCCTAAGTAGGTCTGTGACTCTATGGAGTGTCCTCTGACTGGTGGGCCACACAATGTTCCCCCGAAATGTCCTGTCCTGTCTCAAATATGGTCTCCTTGGCCAACTCTATGAAGTTGTCAGGAGGCAGCAGTGGGCCACTACCTGCTTTTTCAGGAAAGGCCCCTCTTCAGAGCTGTCCTGGCTTTTGGCCATTCTAACATCAGTAGGTACAAAGAAAGACTGACTCTGTCCTTGGTAATTCCAAACAAGTGAACCCACTGGGACTGGTACTGGGACTGGCTCTGTGTGCCTGGCTTCCAGGATCCCAAGTTCAGAGAGTTCCATCACCAAGGGAGTAAGGTGAGATCACTTCCTTCAGGAACTGAATTAGGTCACTGCCTTGGCAACCACTTTATCCTAACAGTTGCTTCCAAGTGTCTCATTAAATGGAGGCTTCCCCTACTTCCTGTGAAACATTCACAAGTTAGAATGGTATATCAACCATAGGAACCCGGTAATAGCTCTCCACACAGGCCTGGTTTGGTCCATCTCCTCTACATTGAGAAGAGAGGTTCTGATTCAGACACATCCCGTCATCCTGACCAGGTATTTTGCCATGGAAGATTACTTTTGCTTTCTCAGGTCCTCCATAGCTGACTACATATTCTCCAGGGATCATTTCTGCATTGAACTTGTGGTTCTAAACAGGTGAAAGATCCCCTACATTCCTGTATTGTAAGACCAACTCTGTCCCTGCTCTTCATTAAATTTACATTGAGGGAACAGTGTATTGTTAGGGTTAATAAAATGTTTGATTTGGGTTAGAAATCATTCTGCTGGATGTATAATGGTACTGGGAACCTGGGATATTTTTAAAAATATAGAGGTGAAATATATAAATGAAAAAAGGAAGTCTAGGTAATTTTGAAGCCCAGAGAGGCAATGGGCCCTTCATTGGGATACTTAGCTTTGATTTATGTTGTGCACAGATATCTCAGATAAATCGATATGCAATGGCATAGGACCTTGTACCTTGGATGATTAAAATTCGAAGAGAACATCCAGTCAAAAAGGGATAGTCGGTAGGATTAGATAGATATTCGGTAGGTTAACAAAGAGTGAGTATAGGATTTGGAACAAAAGTTCTTTAGCAATAGGGTTTGGGTTAAAGTGTGAAAGTAAATATCAGCACACTTGAAGGGTCAGTCACAATGATGAACAGGGGAAAATATGTAGGAAAGCAGATATCAATAGAGATATTACAAAATCAACAAGTGGGCCAAGGACCTGAACAGACACTTCTCAGAAGAAGACATACAATCAATTAATAAGTACATGAAAAAATTCTCACCTTCTCTAGCAGTCAGAGAAATGCAAATCAAAACCACCCTAAGATACCATCTCACTCCGGTAAGATTGGCAGCCATTAGGATGTCAAACAATAATAAGTGGTGGCAAGGATGTGGGGAAAAGGGTACACTTGTACATTGCTGGTGGGACTGCAAAATGGTGCGGCCATTATGGAAAGCAGTATGGAGATTCCTGGAAAAGCTGGGAATGGAACCACCATTTGACCCAGCTATCGCCCTCCTTGGACTATTCCCTGAGGACCATAAAAGAGAATGCTATAGGGATACTGCCACATCAATGATCATAGCAGCACAATTCACAATAGCCAGACAGTGGGACCAACCTTGATGCCCTTCAATAGATGAATGGATAAAAAAAATGTGGCATCTATACCCAATGGAGTATTATGCAGCACTAAAAAATGACAAAATCATGGAATTTGCAGGGAAATGGATGGCATTAGAGCAGATTATGCTAAGTGAAGGTAGCCAATCCTTAAAAAGCAAATGCCAAATGTCTTCTTTGATTTAAGGAGAGCAACTAAGAACTGAACAGAGGGAAAGAGCATGAGGAAAATATTAACATTAAACTGAGACAAGTGATGGGAGGGAAAGGGAGAGAGAAGGGAAATTGCATGGAAACGGAAGGAAACCCTCATCGTTATACGAAATCACATATACAAGGTTGTGAGGGGAAAGGGGGGGGAAGGGAGAGAACGGAACAATAACAGATGAGGTAGAGAGGGAAAATGAAAGGGGAGGGGAGGGGGGATAGTAGGGGATAGGAAAGTCAGCAGAATACAACAGTCACTAATATGGCATTATGTAAACATTGTGAATGTGTAACTGATGTGATTCTGCAATCTGTATTTGGGGTAAAAATGGAAATGCATAACTCACCTGAATCAAATTTATGAAAGATGAAAAAAATAAAAATTTTAAAAAGTACTAAATTGGCTCATCCTAACATTAAAAAAAGAGATATTACAAAATCAGGCAAAGTATAAAGTGAGTGATATGATTAGATATTTTCAACAGGGTTGATTTTGAATATATAATCTTAGGAAGAAACAAATATGTAGTCACCAATAGGATTGATATTTGAGAGCATTAGGCAACCTGAACATGGAAGTAATCCATGTTCACTTTCCATTTAGGCTTTAGTACAATAATAAGTGTGAACTTTGCATTTTGTGTCCAGAATATTACTGTGATAAAATGTATATGTAGATTAGGTGACATCAGTATTTCTTTCACCATTTCTGTGAGTAATATTTTGAAGACATATACATAAGTATTGGTTGTACAAAAGCTGTACCCTGTGTCTATGTATATACAGATAATGCATGAATAGACCATACTGTGAATAAATAGTATAGCTGGTTCCACTTTAAATAATGGATTGAATTGATATTCACAAAGGAGTGGTCTGAGGCAAAAACCTTCCTGAAATTCAGGGCAACAGAACAATAGGTAAACAAAACGCACAAAGCAGGGTTTCTCCACTGAGACTTTCCTGGTCACACTGATATCTGAGTTTTCCTAGATGCTCGCCTTTCCCTTCAGCTATCCAGTACATAGCCATATCACATAGCTTTGAGGTAGTACATATCTTGGTCACAAAACAATGAGGCAATTCTGGAGAGTGTCCAGAATTCAGGATGTAAACAGAAACTTTGGAAGATAGCAGGTTTTGCCCTTCAATAAGGAAAGCCGCAGTCCATTAATAAATCGGGCAGGATGAATGTTGCGAAGCTTTCTCCTAGACAGGACACATCCATTGATGCATTTTCTTTTCTAATGTCTACAACCACGGACAGAGTGGGATACACAGACATAGAAGCACTCGCCTTGTCAAAGGACTTACTAGAAACAGTCCACGCCAATTCAAACAAACAGCCTTTCTTACATCTTCTCAGAACATGAGAAAAAAACCATACACACACCTACACCCACAAAGGCACCTCCTTTGTGGAGTGTCCTCTGAATCATGGGCCATACTATATTCGCCAAAAATGGCCTGTTGTATCTCAAATCTGGTCTCCTTGGCCAACTCTGTGAAGTTGTCAGGAGCCAGCCGTGAACCAATACCTGCTTTCTCAGGAAAGGCCTTTCTTCAGAGCTTTCCTGGCATTTGGCCATCCTCACATCTGTTGGTACTAAGAAAGACTGACTCTGTTCTTGGTACATTGAAACAAGTGAGACCACAGGGACTGGGACTGCAACTGGCTCTGGGTGCCTCTCTTCCTGGATCCCAAGTTCAGAGAGTTCCATCACCAAGGAAGTGAAGTGAGGTTACTTCCTTCAGGAACTGAATGAGGTCACGGCCTTGGCAACCTCTTTGTCCTAACAGTTACTTCTAAGGGTCCAATGAGATGGAGTCTGTCCCTACTTTCTGTCACACTTTCACAAGTTAGAATGGTATATCAACCATTGGCACCTGGGAAGAGCTCTCCACACAGGCCTGATTTGGTCCATCTTCTCTACATTTAGAAGATAGAGGTTGATTCAGACACATCCATTCATCCTGATCAGGTTGTTTACCATAAAAGATGACTTTTCCTCTCTCAGGTCCTTCATAGCTGCCTACATCTTCTCCAGGGATCATTTCTGAATGGACCTTTGATGTTCTCAGAAGGTGGAAGATCCCCTACATTCCTGTATTGTAAGACTAACTCTGTCCCTCCTCTTTTGTAAAGTTAGATTGAGGGAAGAGTGTATGTTTAGGGTTAATAACATGTTTGATTTGGGTTAGGAATCTCTCTGCCTCATGAATAATGGTATTGGGAACCTGTGATACTTACAAGAATATATAGGTGAAATGTAAGTATGAAAACAGAAATCTAGGTAAGATTCGAAGTCAGAAGGGCATTGGGTCCTTGAGTGGGATTCTTAGGTTTGAATTATGTTCTGCATATATGACTCCGATAAATTGAAATACAATGGTTTAGGACCTTATACCTTGGATGATTAATTGTTGAAGAGAACATCGAGTCAAAAAGCAATAATCAGTAAGATTAGGAAGATAGTCAGTAGGTTTAGAAATAAAAGTGAGTATAGGATTTAGACCAAAATTTCTTTAGCAATAGGGTCTCTGGTACACATTGAATGTAAATGTCAGCATATGTGAAGTGTCAGACACAATGATGAACTGCGGAATATATGTAGGAAAGCAGATATCAATAGAGATATAAGGAAATCAGGCAAAGTATAAACTGAGTGATAGAATTAGACATTTTCAACAGCCTTGAAGTTGAATATATAATCTTAGAAAGAAACAAATATGTAGTCACCAATAGGATTTACATTTGAGAGCATTAGGCAACCTGGACATGGTTGTTTTTAGTAATTCATGCTCACTTTCCATTTAGGCTTTGATACAATCATGAGTGTGACCTTTGTTTTTTGTGTCCAGAATATTACTGTGATAAAAAAAGAAATATATATATATATACACACACACATATATAGATAGATAAGGTGACATGAATATTTCTTCTACCATTTCTGGGAGCAATGTTTTGAAGAGGTATAAATTAGTATTGGGGGAACAAAGAGGTGTACACTGTGTCTATGAATATAGAGATAATGCATTAATAGACCATACTGTGAATAAATAACATACCTGGTTCCAACTTTAATAATGGATTGAATTGAAATGTGAAAATGTACAGGAAATCTTATATTGATATACACACATTCATTCCAACCACTTGTACATCTAATGGTAATATTAATGTTATGGTTTATCTTGAAGAGTGTGTGGGTTTAACTTCAAAATTGATTATGGAAATCGAAAATAATGTGTTTGGAAAGAAGTCTCATGAAAAGACCAGTCAAGTAACATGGAGGAATACATGTGTTCTGAAGCAGAAAGTGATTAAAAGTGAAACAAATTCCTATAAATTTGTGAACTTGTGAATGAAATATATATCCTATGATGTGCAAAAACTGAAGAAATAGTAATGTACCAGTGTTGAATTAAAATGAACGTCAAAATAGACATCATGTCCCCTAGGAATCTATTTGCATTGATGTTAAACTGGGTCAGTTACTGCAGAAATATTAGGATTTGTAAGCACCATTGATTGAAGTTAGTTTTCAGCAGTGGGAAACAAATATGTATTTCAGGTAGATGATTATTTCTGAGAATAATCTTGTGAAATGTTGATTATAAATCCACATACATGAACATGAATGAATTCATGGAGTGTATATAAGACACATATATTTCATATTTTATAAAATCTGTAGAGTGTGTATATATATATATATATATATATATATATATATATATATACAAAAAAAAAACACAAAAATTCATTAAAAAGTATCAATATATATATGCCAATCGTAATTCATCATGTAATATATATCATCCACAGAAGCAAAAATATTTATTTTACTAAACATGGGTTTATGTATAATATTGTTCTAATAGGAAGCTCACCCATAGTTTGAATTTTCAGTTCCAACAGCGTTTAGGAGCACTGATCTCTTCTTACAATTTGTTTCTGCCAAGTCAGCCAACTCATAAAAATATACGTGTGATACCAAGTAGGAATCTATATGTGCATATAAAAAGTACAAGTGCTGAGTAGGCTACAGAGAAAAGGAGGCAGGAATTCACATATTTTTAACTTTAAAAACGCATGAAGAGAGCTGGGGATGTGGCTCAAGTGGTAGCGTGCTCACCTGGCATGCGTGCGGCATGGGTTCGATTCTCAGCACCACGTGAAAACAAAGATGTTGTGTCCGCCGATAACTAAAAAATAAATATTATAGAATTCTCTCTCTCCTCTCTCACTCTCTCTTTAAAAAAACACATGGAGGACTATTTCAATTAAAAATTGAGTAGATTTATAAAACCGACCCTTTATCATGCAAGAGGGAAGTCCAACTATACACCATGCTTCCTCTGAACTGCTTGTATTTTCATTCTTTTGGGGTATTTTTCTCCATCATATTAGGATTAGTAGTCAGAGTCTACTAGGGTATGAGTTAGTGTCAGGGATTCAGTATTTCGAATGGAAAATTGGAAAAAGGATCAATGTGTATGCAAATGTGTACTACAAAAAAATTTTCCCACTCTCATTCAGAACAATGCCTTGACATTACCTTCACCCCAAGTAAGACACAATTAGAGGAGAAGAGTTAGAAAATCTTTGAATACATATCTGAAATTGAAAATGCTTAGGGTTCACAACCTTGGAGATTGTAGAGGAGTTTCCAAAAGTAAGGGACAGTGTAAAAACTCTACAAACATGGAGATTTGCGTGCCTAAAGACGTCTGGAGAAACTGCCTTTAGGTTGGGCACTTGAAATATATGTTGCTGTCAGGAGCTTTAGCTTCCTTTCTAGTGAGACCATCAAAGCTGGGTCTTCATCTCTGTGATCTGGAGGACATGGTTTATAATTTTCCAATAAACATGAAGCAGCAGTGCTGAATTCTTGCTTTGTAGGTAATCTGTGGCCACTGGGGGCTAAGTGTCTCCCCATGTGGACTGCGAAGCCATTTCATCATCCTCCACTTTTCATAATGTTTCTTCCTGCTGCACTCGGAGTTTGGTATTTGCTTCACGAAATACAAGGAGTTCAACTGGGACACAGTGCTGCAGCGAGTTCTGTCACGTGTGGTGGATCACGGTCTGCAGGAGAATGCACCAACAGGGCTTGTATACCACATAGGATGCCCCCTTGACCATAGCAACCTGATTCTGAACATTGCCCTGAAACCTCTCCATATAACAAGTTGCCTTTACATATAAGGGTCTGCTCGCTGCACCATGTCAGTCACAAGCCATTTGGAAGCCAATGGCAGATCCACATGGCCCCACCTCAGATGTTTTATCACACATTTGCTCACTACTGCTCTAGGCCCACTACTCAGCAGGATCCAAATTACTGAGATCTCTGTTTTACACCATTTTCATCAAAACCAGTCAATCAAGGCACTGTCTGGTACACTCGTGATCAGCAACAGGACATCCAAAGGTTCTTCATTGCCACCTGGTCATTGGAATTTCAAAAATTTCATGGTATTTATCTAGCAAATTTTCAATTATGAAGTTGGAAGCACTATGGCTTTCAAATCATTCAGGAATCATTCAATGGTGAGGAAGCTCATTTCAATGAAAGCTTTGGAGAACTCTCACAGGCAAGGCTTCCCAAAGAGTGGCCTAAAGGTCACATGAATCCTGGCCCATCGAGGTCTACAATTGAGGTCCATGTGTGTTTTGACTAGCAAATATGGCTTCCAAGTCTTTCAGACTAAAATAATGTGATATCCTGGCTGAGATTCCCAGTGCTCTGTGGAAAGCCACCCTATAACTAGATCTCAGTTTCCAACGGAGACTCTCATGTGTGGCCTCCTAAATTCCCAACACAATTCATGGCAATACTTCTTTGATGATTGATCCAGAACTCAGTGTTTAAGGGGAATGACACCAGAGTTCAAGCCCAGGTGGATCCAGTCATCTCTTCCAACTGCCACATGAATGACTACAATTGAAACCAAAACACTCCCACATGGTCCTTACCTTCTTCCATATAGACACTCATCATTACCTCTGGCTAGAGTTTTTCATTTGGGACGCATCCCAAGAGAGTGTCCAAAATAATCTTCCTTGCCCCTCATTTGCCTAAAGTCAGGGTGGCATCGTCACCCTTCCTGTGAACCTGGAGTGATCCAATAGGCCTGCCATGAATACTGCTCTGCTTCTTCAATTTGAGTCCTACTGACTCTCAGGGATAGATTCTTTAAGTGATTTGGAGTCACAAGAAAACACAAGCACCTCTGCAGTTCTTCAAAGAACTCATTTGACTTAAAGGATCCCTATTCTCACTTGACAGAGGTCAGAATCCTAACAGAGGAAGGCAAGAGACTCATCAACAATGACAGATTTTTGGCCATTTTGGTTTTGATTGCACACATGGAATCTATCCTTAGATCCATCATGTGCTGAGAATCTAAGCCACAACCTCATACAGGGCCAAGAGGCTGATTTAGACACATCCTTTTACAAGCAATTAAGCAAAGAACCACAGGTGATGCCCATTCATTTCCATTTGAAAATTGTTTTCTTCAGGCTTCACAAAGGGGTGGCCTGAGGCAAAGACCTTCCCGACATTCAGGACAACAGAACCATAGGTAAGCAAATGAACCAAAGCAGGATTTCTCCACTGAAAATTTACTGGTCACACTGATATCTGAGTTTTCTAAGATGTTCCCATTCTCTACAGCTATCAAGTATATAGACATGTCTCAGAGCTTGGAGGTGGTACATATCTTGGAAACAAAACCATGAGCCTATTCTGGAGAGTGGCCAGAATTCAGGAAGAAAACAGGAACTTAGGAATTTAGTAGGTGTTGCCCATCCATAAGGCAAACCACAGTCCATTCTTTAATTAGGCAGGATGAATGCTGGGAAGTTTTCTACTAGACAGGACACATCCTTTGATGCCTTCTCTTTTCTAATGTCTACAACCACGGACACAGTGGGATACTCAGACATAGAAACACTAGCCTTGTCAATCGACTTACTAGAAACAGGCCACTCCAACCCAAACAAACAGCCTTTCCTACCTATTCTCAGAACATGAGAGAAAACCACAAACTCACTTCACACCCACAAAGGCACCTCCTTAACCCAAGTAGGTCTGTGACTATCCGGAGTGTCCTCTAACTGGTGGGCCATACTATGTTCCCCTGAAATGGCCTGCCCTTTCTCATATCTGGTCTCCTTTGCCAACTCTATGAAGTTGTCAGGAGCCAGCGGTGAACCAATACCTGCTTTCTCAGGAAAGGCCCCTCTTCGGAGATCTTCTGCCATTTGACAATCCTCATATCAGTCGGTACCAAGGAAGACTGACTCTGTCCTTGGTAAATCCAAACAAGTGAGACCACTGGGACTGGGACTGGGACTGGCTCTGGGTGCCTGGCTTCCTGCATCACAATTTCAGAGTTTTTGATGACCAAGGAAGAGAGGTGAGGTCACTTCCTTCAGGAACTGAATGAGGTCAATACCTTGGCCACCACTTTGTCCTAACAGTTGCTTCGAAAGGTCCCATGAAATGGAGGCTGCCCCTACTTCCTTTGACACTTTCACAAGTTCGAATGGTATATCAACCATAGGCACCTGGAAACAGCTCTCCACACAGGCATGGTTTGATCAGTTCTCTACATTAAGAAAGGAGAGGCTGATTCAAACACATCTCTTCATACTGACCCGGTTGTTTGCCATGGAATATGACTTTTTCCCTCTTAGGTCCTTCATAGCTGCCTGCAACTTCTTAAGGGTATAATTTCTGCATGGTCCTTTGATGTTCTCAGCAGGTGGGAGATCCCCTACATTACTGTATTGTAAGACAAACTCTGTCTCGGCTCAGATCAATGTGCCTACTGTAAAGAAAAAGGACACTGAGCCAAAGAGTGCCCTAGAAAGAGGAAGCCACGCCAGACAGCCTTTCTGACTCTGGAGGTTGACTAAGAATGTCGGGGCTCAGATCCCTTCCCCGAGCTCAGGGTAACTTTTGAAGTGAAGGGGACCCCATAAACTTTGAAGTGGACACAGCAGCAGTATACTCAGCCCTTAAGGCCCCACTGGGCCCTCTATCAAATAAAAGATCTCTAGTTCAAAGGGCTAACAGCAGTAAATATCAGACTTAGACAACTAAGGGGACCATGGACATGGGGAAAGACAAAATCCAACATTCCTTCCTAGTAATCCCAGAATGCCTGGCCCCATTGATGGGCAGAGATCTGCTCAGTAAGCTCCGGGACAAAACAACTTTTAACCCCGAAGGCCCCAAAATGAAATTTCTAAATCCTTCATTAAAAACTCCTATAGTCATGGCTTTATAAATGTCAGTCGAAGATGAACATCCACTTTTCACACACCCCAAGACTGATCAAACAGGCAAGCTACCCCAGAAATGGATAACAGATTACCCAGATGCCTGGGAAAAATTGTTGGGTTAGGCCTAGCCATGAAACAACCTCCAAGAACAGTGGAGTTAAAAACCTCAGCCTCCCCAATCAATGTCAAACAACATCCTCTGAGCAAAAAAGGTAAAGATGGGATAAGGCCCCATATTCAGAAATATCTGGCCTTAGGGTCCTAAGGCCCTGTCAATCGGCCTGGAACACTCCCCTGCTACCGGTAAAAAATCGAGGAACTGGGGACTATCCCCCATACAAGACCTAAGAGAGATCAACAACAGAGTGCAGGACATTCACCCCATGGTAAATAATTCGTACAATCTGCTTATCACTCTGAACCCTGAGTAGAAATGGTATGGACATAAAGATGCTATCTATTGCATGCCTCTGCATAAAGACAGTCAGTTGCTGTTTGCTTTTGAGTGGGTAGACCAAGAAACCGGAACGTATGGTAAACTAACATGGACTAGACTCCCACAGGGGTTCAAAAACTCCCCACTCTCTTTGATGAAGCCCTCCACAGAGATGTCAACAACTTCAGACCTATGCACCCTGAAGTCACCCAGCTTCAATACGTGGATGGCCTGCTACTGCAGCCAACACCAAGGAAAACTGTGAGTCTGGGAACCAAGCACTATTATATAAGCTTGCTCAACTCGGGTATAGAGCTTCTTCCAAAAAACCCCAAATTTGCCAGCAAGAAGTAGTCTTCCTGGGCTATTCCCTTAGCGGTGGTAAACGATGGCTCACTGAGCCCAGAAAACAAATGGTTGTGCAGATACACCCCCCCAGCAGCAGACAACACAGAGAGTTTCTTGGGACTACTGGGTTTTGCAGGTTATGGATTCCTGTGTTTGCGTCCTTAACTTCTCCTTTATACCCGCTGTTAAAGGGAGATGCCCAATTCCAATGGACCCCTGAGCACCAGCAAGCTTTTGATAACATCTAACAACACTGGCACTGAACTCAAGTTCACTGAGCCAAGCCTGCCATTTCAGAAATCCCTACACTACGTTAAAAATGTACATCAATTCACACACCTTGGTTCAAAGAAACTGCAGGCATTCCTGAAGGATCAAGAACAGAGTTTTCCACTAACCGACTCACAGCGAAAGGACATAACTGAACGGGTAACAAAACCCTGTCCGTTCTGTCAATAGGTTAATGCTTACCCTTCCAAGCTTCCTGCAAAAAAGCACCTATGAACAACCAGACCAGGACAATTCTGGGAAGTGGACTTTACTGAAATTAAGCCAGCGAGGTATGGACTTCAATATCTCCTAGTGTTTGTAGATATATTTTCAGGATGGATTGAAGCCTTCCACACAAAAAAAGGCACAAATGGTGGTAAAAAATCCTGAAAGATATTGTTCCATGATACGGCCTACCTAAGGGTATATTGTCTGATAATGGACCGGCGTTCATGGCCCAGGTAAGTAAGGGGTTAGCCAGGACCCTGGGAATAAATTGGACGTTACATTGTGCTTATAGACCCCAGAGCTCAGGACAGGTTAAAAAAAAATTAATAGAACCATTAAAGAGACCTTAACGAAATTAAGCTTAGAGAGGGCATCAAAGGTTGGACTATGCTCCTGCCTTATGCACTGTTTCATGCAAGAAATACTCCCTCTGTTTCTTTGAGTAACCTCACCTCCTATGAAATTCTCTATGGGGCCCCTCCTCCAGTAAGGACCTAACCCCAACTCTAAGACCTACCGATCCCTTCCACACCCCCTTGCTTGACAAACTTAAAGCTCTTGAAAGAACTCAGCGATACCTTTCAAACCAGCTGGCCACTGCCTACCAACCTGGTGAAGAGGAGACTCCACATCGATATCAAATAAGAGACTTCGTCTACATAAGATGACTTCAGGTGTCATCCCTGGAACCCCGATGGACAGGACCATACCAGGTGCTACTTATAAAACCTACAGTGGTAAAGGTAGACGGAATCACTTCCTGGATCCTAATTCTCATCTCAAGCCTGCGCCCTGTCCAGACTCTGGCTTGAAAGTGGAAAAGACTGGTAACCCTTTCAAATTGCATATTGTCCATGTGGATAAGGCTATAGACTCTCCCCTTGGCCACCACTAGTCCTAACCATCATCAGCCCATTCAGCAGCGATGGCTGATCACAAATCCTATTAGACAAGAAGTATGGTCTGTCTTGCTTACAGCCCCCTTAGGGACCTGGTGGCCATCTCTCCACCCAGATATTTGTCAGCTGAGTATACGTCTTTCCAATTGGGATATCTCTGATGAAGAGGATCCCATTAAATTTCCATTAAATTTCTTCCGTACCATAGATAATGGAAACAAACATTATGGATGTAGGGACACGCAAGCCTGATGCAGGTTGGCTAGCCTAGATTACTATGTTTGCCCGGTGTACTATCAAAGCCACAAATAACCACGGCTGTGTGGGGGAAAAGCCGTCTTCTTCCGTAAGTCATGGGGATGTGAGCATACAGGGGCTGCCTGGTGGAACCCAAACTCCTCATCAAATTCAGTTCACAGCATTGGCCATATTACCAATTAGACAACCAAAACCGATGGCCCACAGAGGGGTGTCTAGATCCTCAAATTCTGTGTGACTTTTTCAACTTCGGCAATTGCTCAAAAGGATGGAAGAAAATTCCCCTATGTGTATGCCTTTTCCCTCCTTTGCTCACATCATGAACTATGTTTCTCCAATATATCCTTCTGCTCCAGACTCTCTGCTGTCACTCTCACATCAACAACCTGATTTCTCCCCTCCAATTACTAGATCAAAAACCCAAACCTCTGCTGGTTCTCAGACCATTGCCCCCTTGCTGAGGTAGCAGGTACTGAGGTACCCTTCCACCCACTCACTCCTCTCTTCTCCTGTCAGTGCCCACACTGGGTCCCACCAGGTCCTCTTACCAGCTAACCCTAAGCTCAAACCAGCTGAGGAGTGCCCTCAGACGCCTATCCAAGTTGTAATGAAAATGGCCTTGAAAGTTGCTTTGTCATCACTAAAAACAGGTTACTAAGATTTTAATGTCCCTCACAGGCGTTTTGGGATACTCACTCCTGTCTTCCCATCTGCTCTACCTGTTCTACTGCTCACGTTTTGTTGCCAGGAAAATCCCAAACCCTTTTCCCATTATTCTTTTATATCTCTTTTTCCTCATTCTCAGAACCACAGAACTGCTCTCACCCCCCGCCTTCCCCGTCTTCCCCTCTGTACCAGGCTCACAGAAAAATCTTAAATGGCCTTCTCCAGAAGTCTTCATCGTGGCTGACTTTAGGACTTTCAGCAACAAAGTCCCTATAAAAGAGTTCAGTGTACATAAACTTCCTCTTTTCGTGTTGCTCTGTTATACTTGGCCACTGGCTGGAAAAATCAGCACTTCTAAGCTAGACACCCCCTTACTAGTTTTTCACAAAATATGTGAACAAGGCCTCTGGCCTTGAGCTCAGGCTTCCAGAGATGGCTACATTTCCAAGATAAAGAAGTTACCAACTGGGCTCCATGGTAACAGCTGGCAGGGAGAAAATAAAAGAGAAGAAAAAAGCTCTCCCCCTCCCAGATGTCCTTAAAAAGTTATCTTTCCCAGAGAAGAGGAAAATAAAAACAGAACCAGAAACTGCTTTTTGTGAACTTCTGCAGACTGTAAATTTCTGAGTCTTTTCTCTTACATGTTGGGTACAAAATTCTGAAACTACCTAAACTTGGGATTCAGGGGATTAATTGATTACAATAGAAGCAATGCCCTCTATATCCGGTTGCAACCAAATAGGACTGTTTCCCTGTCTTCGGTGCTATCTTAGGTGCCTTGCCTTGTCCATACCTACAACAGTATAATTCTATATACTTAAACATTGTTTATTCATAGAATTATCAACAGATGTGATTAATTATGTAATGGTGTAGATGTTTCCCCGAGTGCTCTATCATGAGGCAGGATCATTTAAATTTCAAATAGGGGGGCATACAACCCGGTTCTGCTGGCAACCTGTATCTTTCACTTTAGCCATCTTATGAGGAATAGTAGTTGCTGCAGAGGTGGGCACAGGTACCACTGCCCTAATCCATGGGACACAACAAATGACCCAATTAGAAGCAGCAATACACCAAAACTTAAAGATATTAAAAAACCACCATCACAGCTTTACAAGAATCTTTAACCTCTCTCTCTGAAGTTGTTTTACAGAACAGGCGAGGGTTCGTTCTCCTCTTCATGAGAGAAGGGGCCTTTGTCCTGCATTGAGGGAAGAATGTTGTTATTATGCCTACCATACTGGAGTTGTAAAAGAATCTATGATTAAATTAAGAAGACGCATTGAAGAGCATCAACAAGAGAGAGAGGCCCAAAAAGGGTGGTTTGAGTCTTGGTTCACAGAGTCCCCCTGGTTAACTACGCTTTTATCAGCCCTGGCTGGTCCCTTAATAATCCTCACATTATTGCTAACTGTAGGACCCTGTTTGCTCAACCGTGTTATTTCCTTTCTCCAAGCTCAAATTGGACAAGTTAAACTTATGGTAATCAGAAATCAATATACCACACTAGTAGACATAAAATGTGACATCCCCAATGATCACTATTATGATTTAATGTAACCAAAAGAAAGTGGGAATGAAAGGTAAATAAAATAGGTAATTGTCACTTCCAGTTTTACGGTATGCTTAACAAAACACTGTTGATATCTTGAGAACTGTTTGCTAATCTTGTTCCCTGAATGTGCTGTACCAACTGCAAAACTGCAGAATGTACTCCCTCACCCATTTGCACGCAAACTACCCACTCGCCCTGACCCATCAATAATCTTCCCTCCCTGCCCTCTCCAAGGAAAGTATATAAGCTCTGCTTAAGCTGTTCTCAGGGCTCTCTCCTCTATTCAAGGGAGCTCTGAGCCCCAGCATGCTGGACCCCCATAAACTTTTGGCTGTTGCATTAGACAGTCCCTGGTAGTCTCTTCCTCCGATGCTGGCCTGACATTTACATTGGTAAAATAATAAGTGTGACCATTGCTTCTGTGTCCAAATGTACAAATTAATATTGGGGGTACAAATAGGTGTACCCTGTGATATGAATATAGACATAATGCATGAATAGGCAATACTGTGAATAAATAATAAAATGGGTTCCAAATTTAATAATGGATTCAATTGATATCTGAAAATATACAGGAAATCTTATATTGATACACATACATTCATTCCAACCAGTTATACATCTAAACGTTATATTAGGATTATGGTTTGTCATGAAAAGTGTGTGAGTTTTGCTTCAAAACTGATTATGAAAGTTGAAAATAATGTGTTTGGAAAGAAGTCTCATGAAAAGACCAGACAAGAAACCTGGAGGAATCCATCTGTTCTGAAGCAGGAAGTTATTGAAAGTGAAACAAATGCCTATAAGTTTGCTAATTTGTGGATGAAATATATATCCTATGATGTGCATAAATTGAAGAAATAGTAATGTACCAGTGTTGAATAAAAATGAACGTCAAAATACACATCATGTCCCATAGTAATCTACTTGCATTGATGTTAAACTGGGTCAGTTACTGTACAAATATTAGTATTTGTATGCAACATTAACTGAAGTTAGTTTTCAGTACTGGAAACAAATATGTATATCATGTGGATGAATATTTCTGAGAATAATCTTGTGAATACTTGATTATAAATCCATATACATGAACATGAATGAATTTAGGGAGTGTATATAAGACACATATATTTCATATTTTGAAAAATCTGGAGAATATATATATATATATATATATATATATATATATATATATATATATATATATATACAAAAAAACACACACAGAGACATTAAATTACCAATATATATGCCAATCAAAATTTATCATGAAATATATATCATCAACAGATGCAAAAATATTTCTTTTACTGAACATGGATTTATGTTTAATGTTGTTCAACTAGGAAGCTCACCCATAGGTTGAATTTTAAGATCCAACAGGGTTTAGGAGGAGTGATCTCTTCTCATAATTTGTATCTGCCAAGTCAGCCACCTCACAAGAATGTACATGTGATACCAGGTAGGATTCTATATGTGCATATAAAATTACATGTTCTGAATAGGCTACAGAGAAAGGGAGACAGGAATTTATATATTTATTAACTTTAAAAACACAAGGAGAACTATTTCAATTAAAAATTAACTAGATTTATAACACCTACCCTTCATAATGCAAATGGCAAGTCCAACTATACACCATGCCTTTTTTGAACTGCTTGTATTTCTATTCTGTTTGGGTTAGTTTTCTCCATCATATTAGGATTAGCAGTCAGAGTCTAGTAGTTTATGAGTTACTGTCAGGGATTAAGTATTTTGAATGGAAAATTGGAAAATGAATCTAATGTGTATGCATATATGTGCTACACAAAAATCTTCCCACTCTCATCCACAACAATGCCTTGACATTAACTTCGTCCCAAGTAAGACACAATTAGAGGAGAAAAGTTAGAAAATCTTTGAATGCATATGTGGAATGGAATATACTCAGGAGTTCACAACCTTGGAAGTGGTAGAGCAGTTTCCAAAATAAGGCACATGGTAAACACTCCACAAACATGGAGCTCTGCTGGCCTAAAGACTTCTTGATAAACTGCCTCTGAGGTTGGGCACTTGAAATATATGTTGTTGTCAGTAGCTTTAGCTTACTTTCTAGTGAGACCATCAAAGCTGGGTCTGCATCTATGTGACCTGGAGGACATTGTTTCTAATTTTCCAATGAACATGAGGCAGCAGTGCGAATACTCTCATTGTAGTTATACTATGGCCACTGGGAGCTAAGTGACTCACCGTGTGAACTGTGAAGCCATTTGGTCCTCCTCCACTTTTCGTGGTGGTTCTTGCTGCTGCACTGGGACTTTGGTATTTTCTTCATGAAATACAAGGAGATCAACTGGGACACAGTGCTGGAGGGAGTTCTGTCACATGTGGAGCTCACGGTCTGCATGTGAATGCACCAACCAGGATTTTATCCCACATGGGTTGCCCCTTTGTCCATAGCAACCTGATTCTGAACATTGCCTTGAAATCTCCCTATAGAAAAAGATGCCTTTACATGGAAGGTTCTGCTGGCTGTACCATGTCAGTCACAAGCCATTTGGAAGCAAATGGCAGATCCACATAGCCCCACCACACATGTTTTATCACACACCTTCACACCACGGCTCTAGGCCCACTAATTTGCAGGTTCCAACTTACTGGCATCTCTGTTCTACACAATTTTCATGAAACCCAGTCAGTCAAGGCACTGTCTGATACACTCATGATCAGCAATAGGACATCCAAAGATTCTCCAGTGCCACCTGGTCATGGGAATTTCAAAAATTTCATGGTGTTTATCTAGCCATTTTTCGAGGATGAAGTTGGAGGAACTTTGGGTTTCAAAAACCATTAAATGTTGAGGAAGCTCATTTCAATGAAACTCTGGAGAACTCTCATAGGCAAAGCCTCCCAAAGAGTGGACAAAAGGTCACATGAAGCCAGTCCAATTGAAGTCTACAATGTGAGGTACATGTGTGTTTTAACTCTCAACTATGGCTGCCAAGACTTTAAGAAGAAAATCATGGATTATCTTGGCTGAGATTCCCAGTGCTCTGTGGCCTTGATCTAAGTTTATAAGGGCTACTTTCATGCGTGGCCTCCTAAAATCCCAACAAAACTCATGGCAATTCTTCTCTGAGGTCAGTTCCAGAACTCAGTCTCTATGTGGATTCACACCAGAGTTCAAGCCCAGGTGGACCCAGTGATTTCTTCCAAACGCCACACAAATGACCAAAATTTAAACGAAAACACTCCCATATGGCCCTCATCTTTTCCACATAGACACTCATCATAACCTCTAGCTGGAGATGAGGCGCGCTGGACAAGACAGTGTCCAAAATAAGCTCCCTTGCCCGTCATTTGCCTAAAGTCAGGGTGGCCTGGAAACCCTTCCTGTGAACCAGGAGTGATCAAATAGGCCTACCATTATTACTGTTCCACTTCTCCAATTTGAGGCCTACTGACTGTGGGGTTTAGATTCTTCATGTGGATTGGGGTCATGAGAAAACCCAAGCACCAATGGGCTAGACTCTGAAGGGCTTTGAAGAACTCATTTGACCCAAAGGATTCCTATTCTCACCTTATGGAGGTCAGGAAACTTACAGAGGAAGGCGAGAGACTTCATCCATAATGAATGCTCTTTTGGCCATTTTGGTTTTGGATGCACACATGGCATCTTTCTTTAGATCCATCAGGTGCTGAGAATCTAAGCCACAGCCTCACACAGGGCCAACAGGCTGATTCAGACACATCCCTTTCGAAATCAATTACTCAAAGAGGGACAGGTGATGCCCATTCATTTGCATTAGAGAACTGTTTGATTCAGGCTTCACAATGGGGTGGCCTTGGCAAAGACCTTCCTGACATTTAGTGCTATAGAACAATAGGTAAGCAAAAGTCCCAAAGCAGGGTTTCTCCACTGAGACTTTTCCTGGTAACACTGATATCTGAGTTTTCTGAGATTCTTGCCATTCCCTTCAGCTATCCAGTACATGGCCAAGTCACAGAGCTTGGAGGTGGTACCTATCTTGGTCACAAAATCATGAGCCTATTCTGGAGAGTGGCCAGAATTCAGGAAGAAAACAGCAACTTAGGAAGATTGCAGGTCTTGCCCACAAATAAGGCAATCCACTGTCCTTTTATAAATTGTGCAGCGTGAATGTTGGGAAGCTTTCTCCTAGACAGGACACATCCATTGTTGCATTTTCTTTTGTAATGTCTACACCCACGGACAAAGTGGGATACACAGACATAGAAACACTTGCCTTGTCAAATGACTTAATAGAAACAGTCCACTCCAAAACAAACAAACCAACTTTCCTACGTATTCTCAGAACATGAGACAAAACCACAAACCCACACTCATTCCCACAAATGCACCTCCTTCCCCCAAGAAGGTCTGTTACTAACCGGAGTGTCCTCTGCCTGGTGAGCCATTCTTTGTTCACCCGAAATGGCCTGTCTGTTCTCAAATCTGGACTCCTTGGCCCACTCTGTGAAGTTGTCAGGAGCCAGCTTTGAGCCGCCACTACCTGCTTTCTCAGGAAAGACACCTCTTCAGATTTTTTCTGGCATTTGGCCATCTTCACATCTGTAGGTACCAAGAAAGACTGACTCTTTCCATGATAAATCCAAACAAGTGAGATCTCTGTGACTGTTACTGGGCCTGGCCCTGGGTGCCTGGTTTTTGGGATCCCAAGTTCAGAGAGTTCCATCACAAAGAAGTGAGGTAGGTCACTTCCTTCATGAACTGAATGAGCTCACAGCCTTGGCAAACACTTTGTCCTAACAGTTTCTTCCTGGGGTCCCATGAGATGGAGGCTGCCCCTACTTCCTGTGACACTTTCACAAGTTAGAATGATATATAAACCATAGGTAGTGGGGGAGAGATCTCCACACAGGCTTGGTTTTGTCCATTTTGTCTACATTAAAATGCGAGAGGCTTATTCAGACACATCTCTTCATCCTGACAAGGTTATTTGCCATGGAAAATGACTTTTGGTCTCTCAGGTCCTTCATAGCATTCAATATCTTCTTCAGGGATAATTTCTGCATGGATCTTTGAGATTCTCAGCAGGTGGAAGATCCCCTATATTCCTGTATTGTAAGACCAACTCTATCCCTGCACTGCTGTAAAGTTAGATTGAGGGAACAGTGTATGGTTAGTGTTAATATCATGTTCTATTTGGGTTAGGAATCATTGTGCTGGATGAATAATGGTATTGGGAACCTGAGATATTTACAAGAATATATAGGTGAAATATAAGTATGGAAACAGAAATCTAGGGAAGACTTGAAGCCAAGTAGGACATTGGGCCCTTGAGTAGCATACTTTGCTTTGAATTATATTCTGCACAGATGTCTCAGATAAATCGATATACAAAGAAATAGGATCTTATACACTGGATGATTGAATAACATACAGAATATCCAATAAAAAAGGGATAGTCTGTAGGATTAGCAAGATAGTCAGTAGATTTAGAAAGAAGAGTTAGTATAGCATTTGTACCAAAAGTTCTTTACAAATAAGGTTTCGGGTAGAGAGTGAATGTAAATGTCAGCACAATGACGAATTGGGGAAAATATGTAGGAAAGCAGATATAAATAGAGACATTAGGAAGTCAGTAAAAGTATAAAGTGTGTAATTTGTTTAGACATTTTCAACGGTTTGAGTCTGAATATATAATCTTAGGCAGAAACTAATATGTTGTCACAAATTGGATTGACTTTTGAGAGCATTAGGTAACCAGGACATGGATGTTTTTATTAATCCATGCTCACTTTTTATTTAGGCTTTGGTAAAATCATAAGTGTGACCTTTGCATTTTGTGTCCAGAATATTATTGTGATAAAATGTATATGTAGATCAGGTGACATGAGTATTCCTTCCACCATT
The DNA here is from genome assembly GCF_048772815.1 of Callospermophilus lateralis. Classification (NCBI taxonomy): domain Eukaryota; kingdom Metazoa; phylum Chordata; class Mammalia; order Rodentia; family Sciuridae; genus Callospermophilus; species Callospermophilus lateralis. Next base: position 1,963,487 of record NW_027513223.1, read on the forward strand.
TCTGGGAGCACTATTTTGAAGAAATATAAATTAGTATTGGGGGTACAAAGGGGTATACCCTGTGTCATAGAATATATTGATAATGCATCAATTGACCATCATGTGAATAAATAATATAACTGGTTCCACTTTAAATAATGGATTGAATTGATATCTGAAAATATAAAAGAAATCTCACATTGACATACAATCATTCACTGCAACCAGTTATACATCTAATGGTAATATTATGGTTGTGGTTTATCCTGAAAGGTGTGTGAGTTTTGTTTCAAAAGTGATTATGGAAATCAAAAATAATGTGTTTGGAAAGAAGTCTCATGAAAAGAATAGTCAAGAAACCTGTAAGAATACATGTGTTCTCAAGAAGGAAGTGATTGAACATTATATATCATACTATATATAATGTGCATAAACTGCAGAAATAGTAATGTACCGGTGATGAATAAAAATGAACATCAAAATACACATCATGTCCCATAGGAATCTACTTGCATTGATGTTAATCTGGGTCAGTTACTGTAGAAATATTAGGATTTTTATGCACCATTCACTGAAGTTACTTTTCAGTACTAGGAAAAAAGTATGTATTTAAGTTGGATGAATATTTCTGAGAACAATCTTGTGAAAATTTGATTATAAATCCACATAAATCACAAAAAATTATGAACACAAAAGTCACATGGACATTAAAATGTAGCAATATATATGCCAATTTAAATCCATCTTGAAATATATATCATCCACTGATCCAAAACTATTTATTTAATGAACTTGAATTTATGTATAATGTTGTTCAGCTAGGAAGCTCCCCCATAGATTGAATTTTCTGTTCCAACAGTGTTTAGGAGGAGTGATCTCCTAAATGTGTATGCAAATATGTGCTACACAAAAATCTTCCCACTCTCATCCAGAACAATGCCTTGATATTACCTTCACCCCAAGTAAAACACAGTTGGAGAACAAGAGTTAGAAAATCTGTGAATACATATCTGGAATGTAAAATGGTCAGGAGTTCACAACCTTGCAGGTTGTAGAGGAGTTTCCAAAAGTAAAGGACAGGCTTGATAGACCCAACCTGATCTTTTATTAGAATTGGGAGCCATCTTGCCAGAAAGCCGTGAAAAGATAATTTCGGCTTTACTATAAATTAGTGCAAATTCTGAACCTGCTTGGAATGCGTGCCCATGCCTTGAACTCATCCATGCCTGGCTCTCTGACCAGATAACAGTGCTCTCTGAAACATTAGTGACACCTAATAAATATTGGCCTTCCCAGGCCAGACAACGACCCTCTCTGAGTCTCTAATGGTCCTCATAATTTCTGATGTTGGGGCCAGCAAAAAAAATGTAAACTACCATTAGTGTGATGCTTTCAAAGTTCTGTTATCTGTAAACCCTTTTGGTGTAACTTTCTGGGCTATATAGCTGGGCTGTAGGAAAGGTGGTGTTGCTGTCTTGTTCCCGCCATTTTTGGAGGGAGAGGCAGCCTGGCCGGTTTTAAAAATAAGCTTGCCTTAATTTGATTTTAATTGGAGTCAGTGGTCTTTTCTTGCATCCTAGTCCAACATTTTGGAGTTCCCCAGTGAGATGACCCTGCCCGACCAGATCACAAGGCCAGACTGCTGAAAATTCTGAAGCTGGCCTTCCCTCCAGGGCTACGGGCTGGGGAGCCACTCTAGGGGGTGCACAACTTGAGATGTTCCAAGGCCTTGGAGTGAGCCGTCGGTCTGGGGAGCACTGCAGTGAACCACCGCACTGAAAGTATTAGCAAGCACCTGGTGGAGGAGGCCTCCATAGGTAAGTGGCACCTTGATAACATCTTATATCTGGTTAAGGGAGATCTCTTCTAATGACAGAGAGGTGGCCTGGGGAGGCTCACATACACTCCTGTCCAGGACAGTAATGAGAATCGTTCTGTCCTCTGTTCCGTTCTGTAGGGAATTCCTTTCAAGGTTAGAGAGGTGCCGAGGGACACGCACGTGCTCCTACCCCAGAGCTTTAGCAAGACGTTGAATTGCTCCTCTGTTTTTCTATTTTGGCACCGGGATTCTGTTTTTTTTTTGTGTGTGTGTGTGTGTGTGTTTTGTTCTGTGTTCTATATGTTTTTTTGTTTTTGTGCATTTTGTTTTGTGATTTCTGTGATAAAATCTTAAGGATATTGAACGTGAAAATGGGTAACAAAGCAAGTAAGCCTGACACCCTTTTGGACTGTGTTTTAAGAAACTGTGATGAACTTTACCACCATTTGTTAAGCAGAATGAGAGAAGCCCATAGCTGGCTGCCTGGAGCACACCCAGTGCAGATGGCAATGCCTGCTTGGGAATGAAGAACTGAGTATCTCCCAGCATCTGCCAAAGCCCTGTTTATTCAGGGAATTCCCTCCTTCATTCCCTGCACTGTAAGGATAATGCCGCCTCTGTCTTCTTAAAAAAAGAGAAAAACAAAAAGGGGACACTAAATGCAGTAAAGTCACCATGGAGACACTTTATTTTACATTTCAGGTTGCTCCTCTGTGAAAACATTTGGTCCCCTTGTGGGGACATCTGTGGTGCCACTGGGGAAGGAGATTTTTCTCTTATTTGCTCTGTTTTAAAGGGTTTTGTCAGCCATTGTCTGGAGTTTATTTCTGCCTGTCTTGTGCCTTTTTTCTGGCCCTTTAAGACATGTGCAATAATGTGTTAATATTATAAATTGTTTCTTGGAAATGATCTTAGCTGAATTTGTGTCTAAATGATGATGTTTCATTGTACCAATCTGGTATCTGAATGGGTTTTTGAAGCATTTCACAATCTTGCAGTTAAAAGTCGGGTTTAGGTAATTGTTTAGTTTATGGTTTCAGATAATTCATGCCAGAGAACATAAATACTTAGGATGGAAAACTAAAGAACTCTACTTCCAAGTTGGCAAGTAACTTCCCAATCATTCAGTCTTTTTTTCACCAATTTTAAATTAGGTAGCCTGGGAAAATGTCACTGTGTGTACCAGTGCATTAATTTGGACAAGGATACTAAATCATAGTATGATATCTGTTGACAAAACAACTTGTAAAGATATAAAATTTTGTGAATTGTATCTTAAACTTGTATCATAATTTTCAACATCCTAACCTGAAAATAATGGTTAAAATACCTTAGGCCTAAGGTTTCTGCTCAGAATAGCCATTTTTTCCTGCTTCTTCCAGACCTCAGTCAGGGATTATTTTGAAATGCAAATGAAAGAAGCCTGTAAGCTTAGTAGGAGACTCATTTGAGGCCTAAGGAAAAAAAAAGTAAATTGTATGGTATTTACTTATTACTGGCCAGTCATTTTTTCTAGGACTCATATTTTTTTCCTTAGATTCTTTATTTATTTTTTGAGCTCATGATTTTGCTCCTACAGACCTAGGTTAATGTTTTTCTGATCAGTAATATCTTTGACCAACTGTGGAATTTTTAAATCATTGCAGTGGAGATTTCACCTGTGAAAAGCTACAAGGCCTTCACTTTTATTATGTGTGCACAATTTGTTATGTGTTGTATGTCTATATATGTATACATATGTCCGTATATCATATATATGATACACAAATTAACATATATAAGGAGCACTCATATTAAAAAGCACTCATAAAAACAATTTTAAAAAGTGGATCCAAAGATCTTTAATTCACGTGATTTAAATGTTTCAATTTAAATTGGGTAAACTGATAAATATAAATTTCTTTAAATTTAAGCTTACAAGTTTTTCTAGGTGTTCAAAAATCTAATAAAGTATTAATGTCTACAAAAGGTCTAATATGCCTATGTTCCAGGACTTTTCTTTCAATCAAGAAAATGGCTTACACTGTTCAAAACATTTGTCTAATATTTTGATAAATAAGTAAAGTAAATTTGATATGGGATTACTCATTCATGAGTACTTTTGTTTGATATCTGATTGATATACTAAGGTCTGAATAAGTTTGTACTATAGTCTGTATAAGATTGTAAAAATCAGTCATGTGTTAAAGAGACAAAAATTTCTTAAACATAAGTTTACCCATAACATTTAGTTTATTAAGATTTAAATTTTCTAGAGCAGGCAACCATAAAAATTAAACAACTGTTTAATTAAGAACTGTTATTTTAGAGCACTGTACTGCCATTTCTTTAAAAGCTAAACTTGGTTAATGTAGAAACATCAATGTAATTGTGATGCTATTAATGTGCTCATATCTTCCAGTTATAAAACTCTATAAGGTAGAAATTTTAAAAGAGCATTATATCAAGCAGGTGTTCTGAAGTTGTATGGTAAATAAAATATATATTGGGGATTTATTTACCTGTTATCAATAATATATGTAAAGTTTTATGTTACTTTTTACATTGTGGAACAATTTAAATGTATTTTTCAGTTAATGAGACCCTAATCTATGTAAAGGTTAAAATCTTTCAGCCGTACTTTAATTCATGTTTTAAATGTGATATCATATGGTGTGAGCTAATGTTCATGTGACCTCAAAAAATTTATGTAAACTTTGTAAAATGATATTTAAAAAACAAAGATCAGCTTTAGAACTAAAGCATTTAAGGTTTATAAGGAGCCCTGCTTACCTGAGATAAGACTCTGTGTCCCATCTTACTACATGTGAGAATGACTACGAAAGCAGTAGGTCAGATTTTATTTCATTTAAAGTTATGTTCAAATTTTTTTTTTCTGTCAAGATTACTAGGATCTCAAAAAGATGATATAATATATAACTCACCCAAAAAATTCAGGGTAGCTATTACATGAACTAAGTATTTTTACTCTTGTTAAAAAAATTTTATTTTTTAATTTCCTTATAAGTGATCTAAAGATTCCCTGTTGGTGTTTTACAGAAGTGTTGCTTTAAGAACACAACATGGGTTAATTTAAGATAATAAGTCATCAACTACAAGACAGACAGAATAATAAGATCCCAATTAATAATATATAAATAATTATAAACTTATAGACATTAAAGCACAGTACTCTTAATATATGGCTGTTAAAATTCATTTGCTGGTTGTTTCAGATTAGGATTGAAAATTAAAGTTAAATAAAAAGGTCCAAAAAAAAACGATATTTGACTCTTGCCCTCTGAGTCAGTCTGAATCCAGGGAACAAGGGATTTCTCTATGAGCTTTGCAACTCTGGGCCACATAACCTCCCGATCAGAGAGATTAATGAGACCACTGGAGAACAGAAAGCCAATCAGTGCATTTGCTACAAAGAGGTGAGTCATCAGGAAAGGGAGACATCCCTGATGCTTCTGAGGGAAGCCACATGGTCAAGCAAGACCTGGACCCACATAGCTCAAATTGCACTAGCAGAACTGAGAAGCTGCTCTCAAGTTTCCCAAAAAATGACTCCCATAAAAGCTCAGCTGACTTCTAACAATAGATAGAAACAAAAGTCAGTTTGACTGCTTCATCTTAAACACTTAGCAAAGACAGTTAAAACCAAAATACAGCCAATCCTGGGCATTTTAAATAATAATAACAATAATAATAATAATAATAATAATAATAATAATAATAATAATAATATTTTAAGGTATACACTTTATGTTAGCCTCCCAAAATAAGTAAAACTGTTGGCTACAAAGAAGGATTCTCAGAGAGGAATGCCTGATAACTATAAAAATAGACTATCAAGAGGAGCTGCCAGAAGCAGAAGTTTTTAGTTTAAGGCCTACAGATATTCCTAACCTACACAGGTAGGCTTGGTGTTTGCTAGTACAATTATCCAGCCCTGAGTAACAGAATTAAATGTTTCTCTATTAAACACAGAGGTCATACTAGTGAAAGGATTCTGCAAAATCAGATGACATTAAATTATTAAACTGTATATTATGGGGAGGGACAACTGTATCACTAAAAGTTAAATATTAAGTTCACAGTCCTGATAATTGGGGATATTAAAGACTGGTGAGGGTACTTCATACAGTGACATGATCCAGCTACTGCAACATTTATTCAATACTCATGTTTTTTGTTTCTCTCATAGAAGAACCCATCCCCAGATGACTTTACAACCTGTTCTTCCTCAACAAGACTTCAAAAAGAACTGACTTCAAAAAGGCAACTCATGTCCCTCACGCCATGCACACTCATGTCACCCTTTCTCAGGTGAGAAAAAGCCAAAATGAGAGACGACTCTCTACTTACACCAATGGAGCCAAAAATAAATAGACTATCAATATAAGTAATTAATTAAGTCAGGTAATATCAGGGAGACTGGTTTTCGGTGAGTTCTAAAAATTTGGTGACTGTTAACTGAGTGATTAAAATTTCCTCAGTGCTTTTCCACTAACCTATCAAGGATTACAAAGGGACACATAAGAAAAGGGGGGAATGATACACCCAACCTTACCTTTTATTAAAATTGGGAGCCATCTTGCAACAAAGCCATGAAAAAATCATTTTGGCTTTACTGTAAATTACTGCAAATTCTGAACCTGCTTGGAATGACTGCCCGTGCCTTAAACTCACCCGTGCATGGCTCTCTGACCAGATAGCAGCCCTCTCTGAAACTTTGTCACACCTCATAAATATTGGCCTTTTGTGGCCAGACAATGACCCTCTCTGAGGCTCTAATGGTCCTCATAAATTTTGATGTTGGGGCTAGCAAAAAAAAAAAAATGTAAACTCCCATTAGTGTGATGCTTGTCAGAGTTCTATTATCTGTTACCCCATTTTTGTGTAACTTTCTGGGCGACAAACCTGGGCTGTAGTAAAGGTGGGGTTGCTCTCTTGTTCTCGCAATTTTGGGAGGGAGTGGCAGCCCAGCCAGTGGAAATAATAAGCTTACTTTAATTTGATTTTAATTGGAGTCAGTGTTCTTTTCTTACATCCTGGTCTAAGAGGTAAACACTCCACAAACATAGAGCTCTGCTGGCCTAAAGACTTCTTGAGAAACTGCCTCTGAGGTTGGATACTTTAAATATATTTTGTTGTCAGAAGGTTTAGCTTCTTTTCTAGTGAGACCATCAAAGCTGGGTCTGCATCTATGTGAATGGAGAGCATGGTTTCTTATTTTCCAATGAACATGAGGCAGCAGTGCTGAATTATCTCTTCGTAGGTAAACTGTGGCCATTGGGGGCTAAGTGTCTCCCTGTGTGGACTGTGAAGCCATTTGATCATCCTCCATTTTTGTGGTGTTTCTTGGTGCTGCACTGGGAGTTTGGTATTTGCTTCACGAAATACAAGGAGTTCAACTGCGACACAGTGCTGGAGGGAGATCTGTCATGTGTGGTGGGTCAGAAACTGCAGGAGAATGCACCAACCAGGCTTCTATTTCACATAGCTTTTTCCTTGACCATACCCACCTGATTCTGAACATTGCCTTGAAACCTCTCCATATAATAAGATGCCTTAACATGTAAGGTTCTGCTGGATGCACCATGGCAGCCAAAAGGCATTTGGAAGTCAATTGGAAATCCACACGGCCCCACCTCAGATATTTTATCACACACCTGCACACCACTGCTCTGGGCCCACTATTCAGCAGTGCAAATTACTGGCATCTCTGTTCTTCACCATTTTCATGAAACCCAGTCAATCAAGGCACTGTCTGGTACACTCATGATCAGCAACAGGAGATCCAAAGGTTATCCACTGCCACCTGGTCATGGGAGTTTTAAAAATTTCAGGGTGTTTATCTAGCCACTTTTCAAGGATGAAGTTGGAGAAACTGTGGGTTTCAATTCATTCAGGAACCATTTAATGTTGAGGAACCTCATTTCAATGAATGCTCTGGAGAACTCTCAAAGGCAAGGCTTCCCAAAGAGTAGCCAAACGGTCACATGAAGCCCAGCCCATTGAGGTCTACAATGTTAGGTCCATGTGTGTTTTGACTCTCAACTATGCCTGTCAAGTCTTTCAGAATAAAATCATGTGATATCCTGGCTGAGATTCCCAGTGATCAGTCGAAAGCCACCCTTGGCCTAGATTTCAGTTTCCAAGGGCGACTCTCATGCGTGGCATTCTAAAATCGCAACACAATCATGACAATACTTCTCTGAGGTCAGTTTCAGAACTCAGTCTCTAAGGGGAATCATACCAAAGTTCCAGCCCTGGTGGATCCAGTCATTTCTTCCAACTGCCACACAAATGAACACAATTAAAACCAAAACACTCCCACATGGTCCTCACCTTCTTCCATATAGACACTCATTATAATCTCTGGCTGGAGGTTTCCATGAGGGGTGCAGCACAAGACGGTATCCAAAACAAGCTCCCTTGTCCCTTATTTGCTTAAAGTCAGCTAGGCCTGGACACCATTCCTGTGAACCAGGAGTGATAAAATAAGCCTGGCCTTAATACTGCTCTGCTTCTCCAATTTGAGGCCTACTGACTGTCAGGTATAGATTCTTTATGTGATTTGGAATAATGAAAAAACCCAAGCTCATATGGGCTAGCCTCTCCAGGGCTTTGAAGAACTCATTTGACTCAAAGGATCCATATTCTCACTTAATGGAGATCAGAAACCTATCAGAGTAAGGCAAGATACTCCATACACAGTGACTGATCTTTTTGCCATTTTGGTTTTGAAAGCACACATGGAATCTTTCTTTAGTTCCAACAGTTGCTGAGAATCTAAGCCACTGCCTCACACAGGGCCAAGTGGCTGATTCAGACACATCCCTTTCCAAAGCAATTAAGCAAAGATACACAGGTGATGCCCATTCATTTCCATTTGAAAACTGTTTTCTTAAGGCTTCACAAATTGGTGGACTGTGGCAAAGACCTTCCTGACACTCAGAGCAACAGAAAAATAGGTAAGCAAAAGACCCAAAGCAGGGTTTCTCTACTGAGACTTTCTTTGTCACACTGTTATCTGAGTTTTCTGAGATGCTTGCTATTCCATTCAGCTATCCAGTACATGGACATGTCACAGAGCTTGGAGGTGGTACATATCTTGGACAGAAAACCATGAGCCTACTCTGGAGAGTGGCCAGAATTCAGGAAGAAAACAGGAACTTCAGAAGATAGTGGGTGTTGCCCGTCCGTAAAGCAACCTGCAGTCCACTCATAAATTGGGCAGGATGAATGTTGGCAAACTTTCTACTAGACAGGACACATCCATTGATGCATTATTTTTTATAATGTCTACAACCACGGACACAGTGGGATACACAGGCATACCAACAATCGCCTTGTCAAATGACTTACTATAAACAGTCCACTCCAAAACAAACAAAACGACTTTCTTACCTATTCTCAGAACATGAGACTAAACCACAAAATCACAACCACACCCACAACGACACCTCCTGTATTCAAGTAGGTCTGTGACTAATTGGAATGTACTCTGACTGATGGGCCATACTATGTTTCCTTGAAATGGCCTGTCCTTCTCAGATCTGGTATCCTTGGCCAACACTGTGAAGTTTTCAGGAGCCAGTGGTGAGCCACTACCTGCTTTCTCAGGAAATTCCCCTTTTCAGAGCTCTCCTGGCATTTGGCAATCCTCACATCAGTAGGTACCAAGGAAGACTTACTCTGTCCTTTGTTATTCCAAACAACTGAGCCCACTGGGAAAGAAACTGGGACTGACTCTGGGTGCCTGGCTTCCTGGATCCCAAGTTCAGAGAAATCCGTCATCAAGGAAGAGAGGTAGGTCACTTCATTCAGGAACTGAATGAGGTTACTGCCGTGGCAACCACTTTGTCCTAACAATTGCTTTCAAGGGTCCCATGAGATGGAGGCTGCCCCTACTTCCTGTGACACTTTCACAAGTTATACTGGTATATCAACCATTGGCACCTGGGAACAGCTCTCCACACAGGCCTGGTTTGGTCCATCTTCTCTACATTAAGAAGAGAGAAGCTGATTCAGACACAACCCTTCATCCTGACCAGGTTGTTTGCCATGGAGGATGACTTTTGGTCTCTTAGGTCCTCCATAGCTGCTTACAACTTCTCCAGGAATCATTTCTGCATGGACCTTTGAGTTTCTCAGCATGTGGAAGATCCCCTATATTCCTGTATTGTAAGACCAACTCTATCCCTGCTCTTCTGTAAAGTTAAATTGACTGAACAGTGTATGGTTAGGTTAACTAACATGTTCGATTTGGATTAGGAATCTTTCTGCGCGATGAATAATGGTATTGGGAAACTGCGATATTTACAAGAATATATAGGTGAAATATAAGTATGAAAACAGAAATCTAGCTAAGATATGAAGCCCAAAGGGCATTGGGCCCTTGATTGGGATACGTAGCTTTGAATTATGTTCTGCACTGATGTGTCAGGTAAACCGATATACAATGGCTTAGGTCCTTGTACCATGGATGATTAAATGTAGAAGAGAACTTCCAGTCAAAAGGGATAGTCGGTAGGATTCGGAAGATTCTCAGTAGGTTTAGAAAGAAGAGTGAGTATAGGATTTGGACCAAATGTTGTTTAGCAATAGGGTTTCCGGTAGACAGTGAATGTTAATGTCAGCACAAGTGAAGAGACTGTCACAATGATGAACTGGGGAAAATAGTTAGGAAAGCTGATATCAATAGAGACATTACGAAATCAGGCAAAGTATAAAGTGAGTGATAGGATTAGATATTTTCAACAGGGTTGAGTTTGAATATATAATCTAAGAAAGAAACAAATATGTAGTGACCAATAGGATTGACATTTGACAGCATTAGGCAACCTGGACACGGATGTTTAGTAATCCATGCTCACTTTTCATTTAGTCTTTGCTACAATCTTAAGTGTGACCTTTGCTTTTTTTGTTCAGAATATTACTGCGATAAAACGTACATTTAGATCAGGTGACATGACTATTTCTTCCACCATTTCTGGCAGCAACATTTTCAAGACGTATAAATTAGTAATGGGGGTAAAAAGAGGTGTACCCTTTGTCTGTGCATATAGAGATACTGCATGAATAGACCATACTGTGAATAAATAATATATCTGGTTCTGACTTTAAATAATGGATTGAAATTATATCTGAAAAAACACAGGAAATCTTATATTGACATACAAACATTCATTCCAACCAGTGAAATATCTAATGGCCACATTAAGTTTATGGTTTATCATGAAGGGTGTGTGAGTTTTGCTTCAAAAGTGATTATGGAAATGGAAAATTATGTGTTTCGAAAGAAGTCTCATGAAAAGACCAGTCAAAAAACCTGGAGGAATACATGTTTTATGAAGCAGGAAGTGATTGTGAAACAAATGCGTATAAATTTGTGAACTTGTGGATGAAATATATATTTCCTATGATTTGTAAAAACTGAAGCAATAGTAATGTACCAGTGTTGAATGAAAATAAACGTCAGAATACACATCATGTCGCATACGAATCTACTTGATTGATCTTAATCTGGGTCAGTTACTGTACAAATATTAGGATTTGTAAGCACCATTTACTGAAGTTAGTTTTCAGAACTATGAAACAAATGTGTATTTCAGGTGGATGAATATTTCTGAGAATAATTTTGTGAAAAGTTTATTATAAATCCACATTTTTGAACATGAATGAACTTAGGGAGTGTATTTAAGATACATATATTTCATATTTTAAAAATCAGGACAGTGTATATATATATTAATATATTCATAATTATATATATGTGTATATATATACACATATAATTATATATATGTATATACACACACACACACACACACACACACACAAAACACACACACAGACATTAAAATGTACGAATATATATGCCAATCGAAGTTCATCATAAAATATATAGCATCCACAGATGCAAAAATATTTATTTTACTGAACAAGGATTTATGTATAATGTTGTTCTACTAGAAAGCTCACCCATAGTTTGAATTTTCAGTTCCAACAGCGTTTAGAGGAGTGATCTCTTCTCACAAGTTGTATCTGCCAAGTCAGTCACCTCACAAAAATGAACGTGTGATACCAGGTATTCTATATAAGCATATAAAAATTCATGTGCTGAATAGGCTACAGAGAAAGGCAGAGAGGAATTTACATATTTGTTAACTTTAACAACACATGGAGAACTATTTCAATTAAAAATTGACTAGATTTATAACACCTACCATTTATCATGCAAATGGCAAGTCCAACTATACCCCATGCCTCCTCTGAACTGCTTGTATTTCTATTCTGTTTGGGTTGTTTTTCTCCATCATATTTGGATTAGTAGACAGAGTATAGTAGGGTATGGGTTATTGTCAGGGATTCAGTATTTTCAATGGAATATAGGAAAATGAATGCAATGTGTATAAAATATATGCTACACAATTATCTTCCCACTCTCATCCAGAACAATGCCTTTACATTACCTTCACCCCAAGTAAGACACAATTAGAGTAGAAGAGTTTGAAAATCCGTGAATGCATATCTGGGGTGGAAACAGTACAAAGAAAGAAATACGTATTTCAGGTGGATGAATATTTCTGAGAATAATCTTGTGAAAAGTTGATTATAAATCCACAACATAAAAATGAATGAATTTAGGAAGTGTGTAATAAGACACATATTTCATGTTTTGAAAAATCTTGAGAGTGTATATATATATATATATATATATATATATATATATATATATATATATATTTATTTATATACACACAAAGAGAGAGACATTAAAAATTGCAATATATATGTCAAATGAAATTCACCATGAAATGTATTCATTCACAGATCCAAATATATTCATTTTACTGAACATGGATTTATGTATAATGTTGTTCAACTAGGAAGCTCACTCACATTTGAATTATCAGTTCAAGCAGCGTTTAGGAGGAGTGATCTCTTCTTCCAATTTGTATCTGCCACGTCAGCCACCTCACAAGAATGTACGTGTGGTACCAGGTAGGATTCTATATGTGGATATAAAAATACGTGTGCTGAATAGACTACAGAGAAAGGGGGACAGGAATTCACTTTTTTGTTAACTTTAAAAACGCATGGAGAACTATTTCAACAAATAATTGACTAGATTTATAACTGCTACACTATACCATGCAAAAGGCAACTCCAACTATAAAACATACCTCCTCTAAACTGCTTGTATTTCTATTCTGTTTGTGTTATTTTTCTCCATCATATTTGGATTAGTAGTCAGAGTCTAATAGGGTATATGTTAGTTTCAGGGATTCAGCATTTCTAATGGAAAATAGGAAATTGAATCCAATGTGTATGCAAATATGTGCTACACAAAAATCTTCCCACTTTCATCCAGAACAATGCCTTGACATTACATTCTTCTCAAGTAAGACACAATTAGAAGATAAGAGCTAGAAAATCTGTGAATATATCTGGAATGGAGAATACTCAGGAGTTTACAACTTTGGAGGTGGTAGAGAAGATTCTAAAAGTAAGGGACAGGGTAAACATTCCACAAACATGCAGCTCTGCTGGCCTACATACTTTTTGAGAAACTGCCTCTAAGGGTGGGCACTTGAAGTATTTGATGTTCTGAGGAGATTTAGTTCCTTTGTAGAGAGACCATCAAAGCTGGGTCTGCATCTATGTTACTTGGAGGACATGGTTTCTTATTATCCAATGAACATGAGGCAGTGGTGCTGAATTCTCTCTTTGTAGGTAAACTATGGACACTGGGGTCTAAGTGTCTTTCAGTGTGGACTGTGAAGCCAATTGGTCATCCTCCACTTTTCGTGGTGTTTCTCGCTGCTCCACTGGGAGTTTGGTATTTACTTAAAGAAATACAAGGAGTTAAAATGGGACAGAGTGGTGGAGGGAGTTCTTTAAGGTATGGTGAGTCAGGGTCTTCAGGAGAATGCACCAACCCAGGTTCTATCCCACGTAGATTGCCCCCTTGAGAATAGCAATATGATTCTGAACATTGCAGTGAATCCTCTCCATATAACAAGATGCCTTTACATATATGGGTCTGCTGGCTGCACCATGTCAGTCACAAGCCATTTGGAAGCCAATGGCTGATCCACATGGACGCAACACAGATGTTTTATCAGACAATTGCATACCACTGCTCTAGGCCAACTACTCACCAGGCTCCAACTTACTGGCATATCTGTTCTACCCCATTTTCATGAAACAAAGTCAAGCAAGGCAGTGTCTGGTATACTCAGGATCAGAAACAGGACATCCAAAGTTTTTTCAGTGCCAGCTGAACATGAAAATATCAAAAATTTCATGGTAATTTTCTAGCCATTTTTCACGGATGAAGTTTGCGGCTCTGAGGGCTTCAATTAATTCAGGAACCATTAAATGGTGAAGAAGCTAATTTCAATGAAAGCACTGGAGCACTCTCACAGGCATGGTTTCCCTAAGGGTGGCCAAAATGTCACATGAAGCCAGGCCCATTGAGATCTACAATGTGAGGTCCATGTGTGTTTTAAACTCAAATATGGCTGCCACGTCTTTAAGAAAAATTGTATGTAATATCCGGGCTGAAATTCCCAGTGTTCTGTGGAAATCCAACCTGGGCCTAGATCTCAGGTTCCAAGGGCGACTCTCATGTGTGGCCTCCTAAAATCCCAACACAATTCATGGCAATAATTCTCTGAGGTCAGTTAAAGAACTCAGTCTCTAAGGGGAATCACACCAGAGTTCAAGCCCAGTGGAACAGTCATCTCTTCCAACCGCCACACAAATGACCACAATTAAAACCAAAACACTCCCACATGGTCCTCATCTTCTTCCATATAGACACTCCTTATAACGTCTGGCTGGAGTTTTCAATGAGGTCCACAGCCCAAGTCAGTGTCCAAATTAAGGTCCTGTTCCCCTCATTTGTCTAACATCAAGGTGGCCTGGACACACTTCCTGTAAACCAGGAGTGATCAAATAGGCCTGCCATTAATACTGCTCAGCTTTTTCATTTTGAGGCCTTCTGACTCTGTGGTTTAGATTCTTTATGTGAATTTGAGCCATGAGAAAACACAAGCCCCTCTGCAGAGATTTGAAGAACTCATTTGGCCCAAAGGATTCCTATTCTCCCTTGATGGAATTCAGGATCCTAACAGAGGAAGGTAAAAGAATTCATTCACAATGAGTGAATATTTGCCATTTTGGTTTTGGATGGACACATGGGATCTTTCTTTTGATCCATCAGGTGCTAAGAATCTAAGCCACTGCCTCACACAGGGCCAAGAGGCTGATTCAGACACATCCTTTTCCAAAGCAATTAAGCAAAGAGCCACAGGTGATGCCCATTCATTTCCATTTGAAAACTGTTTTCTTCAGGGTTCACAAAGGTGTGGCCTGAGGCAAAGACCTTCCTGACACTCAGAGCAACAGAAAAATAGGTAAGCAAAAGGCCCAAAGCAGGGTTTCTCTACTGAGACTTTCTTTGTCACACTGATATCTGAGTTTTCTGAGATGCTTGCTATTCCCTTCAGCTATCCATTATATGGCAATGTCACAGAGCTTGGAGGTGGTACATATCTTGGACAGAAAACCATGAGCCTACTCTGAAGAGTGGCCAGAATTCAGGAAGAAAACAGGAACTCCGGAAGATAGTGGGTGTTGCCCGTCCCTAAAGCAACCTGCAGTCCACTCATAAATTGGGCAGGATGAATGTTGGCAAGCTTTCTACTAGACAGGACACATCCATTGATGCATTATCTTTTATAATGTCTACAACCACGGACAAAGTGGGATACACAGGCATACCAACAATCGCCTTGTCAAATGACTTACTATAAACAGTCCACTCCAAAACAAACAAACCACCTTTCTTACCTATTCTCAGAACATGAGACTAAACCACAAAATCACAACCACACCCACAACGACACCTCCTTTATTCAAGTAGGTCTGTGACTAATTGGAATGTACTCTGACTGATGGGCCATACTATGTTTCCTTGAAATGGCCTGTCCTTCTCAGATCTGGTATCCTTGGCCAACACTGTGAAGTTTTCAGGAGCCAGTGGTGAGCCACTACCTGCTTTCTCAGGAAATTCCCCTTTTCAGAGCTCTCCTGGCATTTGGCAATCCTCACATCAGTAGGTACCAAGGAAGACTTACTCTGTCCTTTGTTATTCCAAACAACTGAGCCCACTGGGAAAGAAACTGGGACTGACTCTGGGTGCCTGGCTTCCTGGATCCCAAGTTCAGAGAAATCCGTCATCAAGGAAGAGAGGTAGGTCACTTCATTCAGGAACTGAATGAGGTTACTGCCGTGGCAACCACTTTGTCCTAACAATTGCTTTCAAGGGTCCCATGAGATGGAGGCTGCCCCTACTTCCTGTGACACTTTCACAAGTTATACTGGTATATCAACCATTGGCACCTGGGAACAGCTCTCCACACAGGCCTGGTTTGGTCCATCTTCTCTACATTAAGAAGAGAGAAGCTGATTCAGACACAACCCTTCATCCTGACCAGGTTGTTTGCCATGGAGGATGACTTTTGGTCTCTTAGGTCCTCCATAGCTGCTTACAACTTCTCCAGGAATCATTTCTGCATGGACCTTTGAGTTTCTCAGCATGTGGAAGATCCCCTATATTCCTGTATTGTAAGACCAACTCTATCCCTGCTCTTCTGTAAAGTTAAATTGACTGAACAGTGTATGGTTAGGTTAACTAACATGTTCGATTTGGATTAGGAATCTTTCTGCGCGATGAATAATGGTATTGGGAAACTGCGATATTTACAAGAATATATAGGTGAAATATAAGTATGAAAACAGAAATCTAGCTAAGATATGAAGCCCAAAGGGCATTGGGCCCTTGATTGGGATACGTAGCTTTGAATTATGTTCTGCACTGATGTGTCAGGTAAACCGATATACAATGGCTTAGGTCCTTGTACCATGGATGATTAAATGTAGAAGAGAACTTCCAGTCAAAAGGGATAGTCGGTAGGATTCGGAAGATTCTCAGTAGGTTTAGAAAGAAGAGTGAGTATAGGATTTGGACCAAATGTTGTTTAGCAATAGGGTTTCCGGTAGACAGTGAATGTTAATGTCAGCACAAGTGAAGAGACTGTCACAATGATGAACTGGGGAAAATAGTTAGGAAAGCTGATATCAATAGAGACATTACGAAATCAGGCAAAGTATAAAGTGAGTGATAGGATTAGATATTTTCAACAGGGTTGAGTTTGAATATATAATCTAAGAAAGAAACAAATATGTAGTGACCAATAGGATTGACATTTGACAGCATTAGGCAACCTGGACACGGATGTTTAGTAATCCATGCTCACTTTTCATTTAGTCTTTGCTACAATCTTAAGTGTGACCTTTGCTTTTTTTGTTCAGAATATTACTGCGATAAAACGTACATTTAGATCAGGTGACATGACTATTTCTTCCACCATTTCTGGCAGCAACATTTTCAAGACGTATAAATTAGTAATGGGGGTAAAAAGAGGTGTACCCTTTGTCTGTGCATATAGAGATACTGCATGAATAGACCATACTGTGAATAAATAATATATCTGGTTCTGACTTTAAATAATGGATTGAAATTATATCTGAAAAAACACAGGAAATCTTATATTGACATACAAACATTCATTCCAACCAGTGAAATATCTAATGGCCACATTAAGTTTATGGTTTATCATGAAGGGTGTGTGAGTTTTGCTTCAAAAGTGATTATGGAAATGGAAAATTATGTGTTTCGAAAGAAGTCTCATGAAAAGACCAGTCAAAAAACCTGGAGGAATACATGTTTTATGAAGCAGGAAGTGATTGTGAAACAAATGCGTATAAATTTGTGAACTTGTGGATGAAATATATATTTCCTATGATTTGTAAAAACTGAAGCAATAGTAATGTACCAGTGTTGAATGAAAATAAACGTCAGAATACACATCATGTCGCATACGAATCTACTTGATTGATCTTAATCTGGGTCAGTTACTGTACAAATATTAGGATTTGTAAGCACCATTTACTGAAGTTAGTTTTCAGAACTATGAAACAAATGTGTATTTCAGGTGGATGAATATTTCTGAGAATAATTTTGTGAAAAGTTTATTATAAATCCACATTTTTGAACATGAATGAACTTAGGGAGTGTATTTAAGATACATATATTTCATATTTTAAAAATCAGGACAGTGTATATATATATTAATATATTCATAATTATATATATGTGTATATATATACACATATAATTATATATATGTATATACACACACACACACACACACACACACACAAAACACACACACAGACATTAAAATGTACGAATATATATGCCAATCGAAGTTCATCATAAAATATATAGCATCCACAGATGCAAAAATATTTATTTTACTGAACAAGGATTTATGTATAATGTTGTTCTACTAGAAAGCTCACCCATAGTTTGAATTTTCAGTTCCAACAGCGTTTAGAGGAGTGATCTCTTCTCACAAGTTGTATCTGCCAAGTCAGTCACCTCACAAAAATGAACGTGTGATACCAGGTATTCTATATAAGCATATAAAAATTCATGTGCTGAATAGGCTACAGAGAAAGGCAGAGAGGAATTTACATATTTGTTAACTTTAACAACACATGGAGAACTATTTCAATTAAAAATTGACTAGATTTATAACACCTACCATTTATCATGCAAATGGCAAGTCCAACTATACCCCATGCCTCCTCTGAACTGCTTGTATTTCTATTCTGTTTGGGTTGTTTTTCTCCATCATATTTGGATTAGTAGACAGAGTATAGTAGGTAGGGTTATTGTCAGGGATTCAGTATTTTCAATGGAATATAGGAAAATGAATGCAATGTGTATAAAATATATGCTACACAATTATCTTCCCACTCTCATCCAGAACAATGCCTTTACATTACCTTCACCCCAAGTAAGACACAATTAGAGTAGAAGAGTTTGAAAATCCGTGAATGCATATCTGGGGTGGAAACAGTTACAAAGAAAGAAATACGTATTTCAGGTGGATGAATATTCTGAGAATAATCTTGTGAAAAGTTGATTATAAATCACAACATAAAAATGAATGAATTTAGGAAGTGTGTAATAAGACACATATTTCATGTTTTGAAAAATCTTGAGAGTGTATATATATATTATATATATATATATATATATATATATATATATATATATTTATTTATATACACACAAAGAGAGAGACATTAAAAATTGCAATATATATGTCAAATGAAATTCACCATGAAATGTATTCATTCACAGATCCAAATATATTCATTTTACTGAACATGGATTTATGTATAATGTTGTTCAACTAGGAAGCTCACTCACATTTGAATTATCAGTTCAAGCAGCGTTTAGGAGGAGTGATCTCTTCTTCCAATTTGTATCTGCCACGTCAGCCACCTCACAAGAATGTACGTGTGGTACCAGGTAGGATTCTATATGTGGATATAAAAATACGTGTGCTGAATAGACTACAGAGAAAGGGGGACAGGAATTCACTTTTTTGTTAACTTTAAAAACGCATGGAGAACTATTTCAACAAATAATTGACTAGATTTATAACTGCTACACTATACCATGCAAAAGGCAACTCCAACTATAAAACATACCTCCTCTAAACTGCTTGTATTTCTATTCTGTTTGTGTTATTTTTCTCCATCATATTTGGATTAGTAGTCAGAGTCTAATAGGGTATATGTTAGTTTCAGGGATTCAGCATTTCTAATGGAAAATAGGAAATTGAATCCAATGTGTATGCAAATATGTGCTACACAAAAATCTTCCCACTTTCATCCAGAACAATGCCTTGACATTACATTCTTCTCAAGTAAGACACAATTAGAAGATAAGAGCTAGAAAATCTGTGAATATATCTGGAATGGAGAATACTCAGGAGTTTACAACTTTGGAGGTGGTAGAGAAGATTCTAAAAGTAAGGGACAGGGTAAACATTCCACAAACATGCAGCTCTGCTGGCCTACATACTTTTTGAGAAACTGCCTCTAAGGGTGGGCACTTGAAGTATTTGATGTTCTGAGGAGATTTAGTTCCTTTGTAGAGAGACCATCAAAGCTGGTCTGCATCTATGTTACTTGGAGGACATGGTTTCTTATTATCCAATGAACATGAGGCAGTGGTGCTGAATTCTCTCTTTGTAGGTAAACTATGGACACTGGGGTCTAAGTGTCTTTCAGTGTGGACTGTGAAGCCAATTGGTCATCCTCCACTTTTCGTGGTGTTTCTCGCTGCTCCACTGGGAGTTTGGTATTTACTTAAAGAAATACAAGGAGTTAAAATGGGACAGAGTGGTGGAGGGAGTTCTTTAAGGTATGGTGAGTCAGGGTCTTCAGGAGAATGCACCAACCCAGGTTCTATCCCACGTAGATTGCCCCCTTGAGAATAGCAATATGATTCTGAACATTGCAGTGAATCCTCTCCATATAACAAGATGCCTTTACATATATGGGTCTGCTGGCTGCACCATGTCAGTCACAAGCCATTTGGAAGCCAATGGCTGATCCACATGGACGCAACACAGATGTTTTATCAGACAATTGCATACCACTGCTCTAGGCCAACTACTCACCAGGCTCCAACTTACTGGCATATCTGTTCTACCCCATTTTCATGAAACAAAGTCAAGCAAGGCAGTGTCTGGTATACTCAGGATCAGAAACAGGACATCCAAAGTTTTTTCAGTGCCAGCTGAACATGAAAATATCAAAAATTTCATGGTAATTTTCTAGCCATTTTTCACGGATGAAGTTTGCGGCTCTGAGGGCTTCAATTAATTCAGGAACCATTAAATGGTGAAGAAGCTAATTTCAATGAAAGCACTGGAGCACTCTCACAGGCATGGTTTCCCTAAGGGTGGCCAAAATGTCACATGAAGCCAGGCCCATTGAGATCTACAATGTGAGGTCCATGTGTGTTTTAAACTCAAATATGGCTGCCACGTCTTTAAGAAAAATTGTATGTAATATCCGGGCTGAAATTCCCAGTGTTCTGTGGAAATCCAACCTGGGCCTAGATCTCAGGTTCCAAGGGCGACTCTCATGTGTGCCTCCTAAAATCCCAACACAATTCATGGCAATAATTCTCTGAGGTCAGTTAAAGAACTCAGTCTCTAAGGGGAATCACACCAGAGTTCAAGCCCAGTGGAACAGTCATCTCTTCCAACCGCCACACAAATGACCACAATTAAAACCAAAACACTCCCACATGGTCCTCATCTTCTTCCATATAGACACTCCTTATAACGTCTGGCTGGAGTTTTCAATGAGGTCCACAGCCCAAGTCAGTGTCCAAATTAAGGTCCTGTTCCCCTCATTTGTCTAACATCAAGGTGGCCTGGACACACTTCCTGTAAACCCAGGAGTGATCAAATAGGCCTGCCATTAATACTGCTCAGCTTTTTCATTTTGAGGCCTTCTGACTCTGTGGTTTAGATTCTTTATGTGAATTTGAGCCATGAGAAAACACAAGCCCCTCTGCAGAGATTTGAAGAACTCATTTGGCCCAAGGATTCCTATTCTCCCTTGATGGAATTCAGGATCCTAACAGGAGGAGGTAAAAGAATTCATTCACAATGAGTGAAATATTGCCATTTTGGTTTTGGATGGACACATGGGATCTTTCTTTTGATCCATCAGGTGCTAAGAATCTAAGCCACTGCCTCACACAGGGCCAAGAGGCTGATTCAGACACATCCTTTTCCAAAGCAATTAAGCAAAGAGCCACAGGTGATGCCCATTCATTTCCATTTGAAAACTGTTTTCTTCAGGGTTCACAAAGGTGTGGCCTGAGGCAAAAGACCTTCTGACACTCAGAGCAACAGAAAAATAGGTAAGCAAAAGGCCCAAAGCAGGGTTTCTCTACTGAGACTTTCTTTGTCACACTGATATCTGAGTTTTCTGAGATGCTTGCTATTCCCTTTCAGCTATCCATTATATGGCAATGTCACAGAGCTTGGAGGTGGTACATATCTTGGACAGAAAACCATGAGCCTACTCTGAAGAGTGGCCAGAATTCAGGAAGAAAACAGGAACTCCGGAAGATAGTAGGTGTTGCCCGTCCCTAAAGCAACCTGCAGTCCACTCATAAATTGGGCAGGATGAATGTTGGCAAGCTTTCTACTAGACAGGACACATCCATTGATGCATTATCTTTTATAATGTCTACAACCACGGACAAAGTGGGATACACAGGCATACCAACAATCGCCTTGTCAAATGACTTACTATAAACAGTCCACTCCAAAACAAACAAACCACCTTTCTTACCTATTCTCAGAACATGAGACTAAACCACAAAAATCACAACCACACCCACAACGACACCTCCTTTATTCAAGTAGGTCTGTGACTAATTGGAATGTACTCTGACTGATGGGCCATACTATGTTTCCTTGAAATGGCCTGTCCTTCTCAGATCTGGTATCCTTGGCCAACACTGTGAAGTTTTCAGGAGCCAGTGGTGAGCCACTACCTGCTTTCTCAGGAAATTCCCCTTTTCAGAGCTCTCCTGGCATTTGGCAATCCTCACATCAGTAGGTACCAAGGAAGACTTACTCTGTCCTTTGTTATTCCAAACAACTGAGCCCACTGGGAAAGAAACTGGGACTGACTCTGGGTGCCTGGCTTCCTGGATCCCAAGTTCAGAGAAATCCGTCATCAAGGAAGAGAGGTAGGTCACTTCATTCAGAACTGAATGAGGTTACTGCCGTGGCAACCACTTTGTCCTAACAATTGCTTTCAAGGGTCCCATGAGATGGAGGCTGCCCCTACTTCCTGTGACACTTTCACAAGTTATACTGGTATATCAACCATTGGCACCTGGGAACAGCTCTCCACACAGGCCTGGTTTGGTCCATCTTCTCTACATTAAGAAGAGAGAAGCTGATTCAGACACAACCCTTCATCCTGACCAGGTTGTTTGCCATGGAGGATGACTTTTGGTCTCTTAGGTCCTCCATAGCTGCTTACAACTTCTCCAGGAATCATTTCTGCATGGACCTTTGAGTTTCTCAGCATGTGGAAGATCCCCTATATTCCTGTATTGTAAGACCAACTCTATCCCTGCTCTTCTGTAAAGTTAAATTGACTGAACAGTGTATGGTTAGGTTAACTAACATGTTCTATTTGGATTAGGAATCTTTCTGCGCGATGAATAATGGTATTGGGAAACTGCGATATTTACAAGAATATATAGGTGAAATATAAGTATGAAAACAGAAATCTAGCTAAGATATGAAGCCCAAAGGGCATTGGGCCCTTGATTGGGATACGTAGCTTTGAATTATGTTCTGCACTGATGTGTCAGGTAAATCGATATACAATGGCTTAGGTCCTTGTACCATGGATGATTAAATGTAGAAGAGAACTTCCAGTCAAAAGGGATAGTCGGTAGGATTCGGAAGATTCTCAGTAGGTTTAGAAAGAAGAGTGAGTATAGGATTTGGACCAAATGTTGTTTAGCAATAGGGTTTCCGGTAGACAGTGAATGTTAATGTCAGCACAAGTGAAGAGACTGTCACAATGATGAACTGGGGAAAATAGTTAGGAAAGCTGATATCAATAGAGACATTACGAAATCAGGCAAAGTATAAAGTGAGTGATAGGATTAGATATTTTCAACAGGGTTGAGTTTGAATATATAATCTAAGAAAGAAACAAATATGTAGTGACCAATAGGATTGACATTTGACAGCATTAGGCAACCTGGACACGGATGTTTAGTAATCCATGCTCACTTTTCATTTAGTCTTTGCTACAATCTTAAGTGTGACCTTTGCTTTTTTTGTTCAGAATATTACTGCGATAAAACGTACATTTAGATCAGGTGACATGACTATTTCTTCCACCATTTCTGGCAGCAACATTTTCAAGACGTATAAATTAGTAATGGGGGTAAAAAGAGGTGTACCCTTTGTCTGTGCATATAGAGATACTGCATGAATAGACCATACTGTGAATAAATAATATATCTGGTTCTGACTTTAAATAATGGATTGAAATTATATCTGAAAAAACACAGGAAATCTTATATTGACATACAAACATTCATTCCAACCAGTGAAATATCTAATGGCCACATTAAGTTTATGGTTTATCATGAAGGGTGTGTGAGTTTTGCTTCAAAAGTGATTATGGAAATGGAAAATTATGTGTTTCGAAAGAAGTCTCATGAAAAGACCAGTCAAAAAACCTGGAGGAATACATGTTTTATGAAGCAGGAAGTGATTGTGAAACAAATGCGTATAAATTTGTGAACTTGTGGATGAAATATATATTTCCTATGATTTGTAAAAACTGAAGCAATAGTAATGTACCAGTGTTGAATGAAAATAAACGTCAGAATACACATCATGTCGCATACGAATCTACTTGATTGATCTTAATCTGGGTCAGTTACTGTACAAATATTAGGATTTGTAAGCACCATTTACTGAAGTTAGTTTTCAGAACTATGAAACAAATGTGTATTTCAGGTGGATGAATATTTCTGAGAATAATTTTGTGAAAAGTTTATTATAAATCCACATTTTTGAACATGAATGAACTTAGGGAGTGTATTTAAGATACATATATTTCAT